>NC_049209.1:1152500-1155000 GCF_013347855.1 Anguilla anguilla | reverse complement strand
TCAGCACCTCCGCACTGCGCGCTGGCACCGGGCGACCCGTCCTCCTGACCGCCAGCTGACCGCCAGCTGCCCGCGGTTCAGTCCCCTCTGCCCAAGTTTCCCCACGGCCTCCGTGTGCCCGCGCCAAACTGGCACAGAGCACCCAGTGCCAAACTGGCACAGAGCGCCCAGCGCCAAACTGGCACAGAGCACTCAGCGCCAAACTGGCACAGAGCTCTCAGCGCCAAACTGTCACAGAGCGCCCAGCGCCAAACTGGCACAGAGCTCTCAGCGCCAAACTGGCACAGAGCGCCCAGCGCCAAACTGGCACAGAGCACCCAGCGCCAAACTGGCACAGAGCACCCAGCGCCAAACTGGCACAGAGCGCCCAGCGCCAAACTGGCACAGAGCACCCAGCGCCAAACTGGCACAGAGCACCCAGCGCCAAACTGGCACAGAGCGCCCAGCGCCAAACTGGCACAGAGCGCCCAGCAGCTCTGACTGGGTGAGACTGAGCTACAGCCTGCTGCACACACACACACACACACACACACATGCACACACACACACTCACTCTCACACACACACACACACACACACACATGCACACACACACACTCACTCTCACACACACACACACACACACACTCACTCTCACACACACACTCTCACACGTACAAACACACACACACACACACACACACACACATGAAGATTGGACACTGGTGTAAAGTTGTTGAGTACAGAGGAGTCTAAAATGCTTTTTCTTCAGAATGGGTTTAACCATTACAGTCTTAAGAGCAGTTGGGAAGACACCCATCTGAAGAGAATAGTTTTAGAACACAATACTCTGCACTTCCTTGACTTCGCAAAAAATCTGTTTTTAAAAATGCCGTGGGGGTAGCATGTAAAGCATTTGGATTGAGACACTACTTTACTCAACATCTCAGCATCAACCAGAACAAAAGACTCCAAATTTCCCCCACATGGCGTGATGGGGGGTTCTGGGATAGCGTTGTCAGCGTTATTTACTTGAAGAATGCCAGTCCTAATGGCGTCCATCTTATCTCTGAAACGAGCTGCAGCCTCTTCACATCTGGGTGTGAGCAGAAGATCCCTGGAGTTCGAGCAGACGGGGATAATCAGACCATCAGCGGGAGAAAAGAGAACCTTTGGATCTTTCTGATTGTCACTTATTGATTTAGAAAAGTCATTCTTATTCTTATTTGCTTCATTGTGCACCTCGAGTTTCTCACACAGAAGGCCATAGTGGAACCCCCCTCCGCCAAGGGGGTTTCTGTGCCTTTTGAATTTTAAGTAGGGCCACCATCTCATTATGTACATAAACATGTACGCACACACACACACACACACGCATGCACATATATACACAGTGATTGCTTTACAACAGTGGTTTTTCCTGAAGGATTATTTTCAAAGGGGGTGTACCACTGCAGTCAGGGTAATCTATGTAGAACCACAGCTAGAAACCGATGACATACGTCATTTCGTGTCCTGGATTGAGCCTTAGCACAGTGATCCTGAGCCAAGCGGGGAGACACAGGGAAAAGCCTTTTATAGCATTCAGCAGTGGGGCAGCTGGATTTTATTTTTTTGTAGAAAATGACAAAGTAACGTTTCTGTGTGGGTTGAATGCTTAAACTGCCTGCTTACCTATGATTATATTTCCATGATTTATGGTTTTTTTCTGTTTGTTTAAAGCCCACTTTCAACATTGAGGGGACACAGCGTATCAAATTATGATTTTTCAGGGGAGTGCCCCTTTAATTAAGCTCTCCGGTTGGTGTGGGGAGGGCCAGGGGGTGGAGCCTGGAGGAACACCGCAGACAGCTGTAATCAGGGGGTGACGGTCTCTCTGTGTTTAATGTGTTCCCCTGCTTTCTGCTTTCTCCAAACAAAGCCTCCAGTGCTCAGTATGAGAGTATGTGACAAGCCCTGCTAGGGCTGCCTCAACCCTTTAAGGTGTGAGGTCACAAATGTCTGTGATTAGAATGTTCTCAGCTGAAGATTCTAACACTCTCACACACACACACACACACACTCTCACACACACACACACACACACACACACACCCACGCACACATGCACACACAATCACACACACACACACACTCGCACACACACATACACACACACACACACACACACTCACACAGAGCTGGCCTCGGGGGCCTTCTTGAACCCGGAGCCGGCTTTAAGAGGCTTATGCCCCTGTGCAGGGGGGAGGAAGTTGGGGATGAATAGATGAAAGAGAGGGAGGAAGGATGAGGCCGTCCTCCACTGACCGTGACATGGGGAGATCACCGGACTGCAGGAATTAGAGAGAGATACAGAGAGGGGGGGGGGGGGGGCAGAGAGAGAGACAAAGAGAATGAGGGAGAGAGAGAGAATAGAAAGACAGAGAGGGGGAGAGAGAGGAAGAGAGATGCTGACAGACTCCATACAAGTTTAGCCTGTCAGTGGACAACCCTCTCAGTGTAGCTGCTAGTGTTTTACCAC
>NC_049209.1:1090000-1150000 GCF_013347855.1 Anguilla anguilla | reverse complement strand
GCCCAGTTTGGGGTTTGGGGGGGTGGCCTGTCTCTGCCGGGCCTGGGCCCAGTTTGGGGTTTGGGGCGGTGGCCTGTCTCTGGAGGGCCTGGGCCCAGTTTGGGGTTTGGGGGGGTGGCCTGTCTCTGCCGGGCCTGGGCCCAGTTTGGGGTTTGGGGGGGTGGCCTGTCTCTGCCGGGCCTGTCAGCGCTCCCCAGGTCCTGGCCCAGGTTACGGCCCGGTCCAACCCGGGGGTCCCGACCCGCGCCCTTCGCTGTTTCCAAAACAACAGCTGCAGGGGTGACGGGGGTGAGAGTTCACCTGCTGACCCCCACCCCCACCCCCACCCCCCTCTGCGGCGGTGTTTTCCCACAGCGCTGTGCTGGGGAGGATGGAGACGGGACGTCCTGCTGGCTGTGCCCCCAGACCGCCCTGAGGAGAGGGGTACGGGTGCGTCTGAGGGGTGCGGGCGTGTGTGAGGGACTATGGGGGTGTGTCTGAGGGGTGCGGGCGCGTGTGAGGGACGATGGGGGTGTGTCTGAGGGGTGCGGGCGTGTGTGAGGGACTATGGGGGGCGTCTGAGGGGTACAGGCGTGTGTGAGGGACTATGGGGGGCGTCTGAGGGGTACAGGTGCGAGTCTGAGGGGCGCGTCTGAGGGGAGGAATCTGTGTGAAATTTGGGATTTACGGCAGGGGCCCTTAAATCTTGGCCCTGATCAGAGCCCAGCCAGCCGGCAGCAGGCGACTCCGTTACTGAGGCCAGTCGGCCCTGGAGGACCCGATTATGTGTGGGGGGGGGGGGGGGGGGCGGCCGAGGGGGGGGGGGCATGTCTACCTAACCCCAGCTGCAAAGTGTGCAGAACAAAGTGGGCAAGGAGACACAGAGCTGTGTGTATCTGTGTGTGTGTGCGTGTGTGTGTGTGTGTGTATGTGGGGAGGGGGGCACTTTGACCAGCGCTAATTATATATAAACAAGAGGAGTGTGTGAGTGTGAACCCCTCTGTCTCTCTGGAGCACACAGGCCAGCACTGTGCCCCAGAGAGAGGAGCTGATTGGGGGAAGCGTTTCCTCTGCAGATAAGCCTACTCCTGCTCCTGCTCCTGCTCCTGCTCCAGCTCCTGCCCCTGCTCCTGCTCCTGCTCCTGCTCCTGCTCCTGCTCCACTTATCTGGGGCTGGAGGCCTTCCTGCCTGACTGCTGTCAGTCTCCTGCCAAAGGTTATCAGAGCACTGCTCACATACTGCTGCCTGTCTGCCTGTCTGCCTGTCTGTCTGTCTGTCTGTCTGTGTCTCTCACACACTGCTATACGCTGTCTCTCTGTCTGTCTGTCTGTCTGTCTGTCTGTCTCTCACACACGCTCCCACCCCCCCACACACACACACACACACATCATCTCTCCCACACACACACACACAAACACACACATCCTCTCGCTCTCTCTTCTCTCACACATACACACACACACACACACACTGCGGTTCAGCTTAAAGATGTTTTCAGCTGTCATTGCTGGTAGTATAAGTGCCTCTTTGTTCTGTGAGTGGCGTGAAGGGCTGGTTGAGCCCCCCCTGCTCCCTGCCTGCCCCCCCCCCCCTCAGCGGAGCGGGAACACATGACACAGCTCCTGCTCCCTCCGGTCTGAGGTCACCCCCGCCCCACCTGAAGGAGGCGCATTGTCCCGCTCCTCCCTCACACACACCAGCGTAAAACCCCCGCATGGTGAGCCTGCGATCGGACCGCCCGGCTCCTCCACCCGACATTCCGCCCGGCTCCTCCACCCGACATTCCGCTCGGCTCCTCCACCCGACATTCCGCCCGGCTCCTCCACCCGACATTCCGCCTGGCTCCTCCACCCGACATTCCGCCCGGCTCCTCCACCCGACATTCCGCCCGGCTCCTCCACCCGACATTCCGCTCGGCTTGCTTTCACTGTCAACACAGCACTTGTGAGAACTCCAGAGCAAAGTGCTCCTTCTAAAGTGTGTTCTGTGGTGAGGAGGGACAGTGCCTACCTGTCTAAAAAACACAGAGGAGGGGGCCAGGTCTGGTACCCCAGCGAGGGGGGGGCTGTGGTTGAAAGTTCAATTTTTTGGGAGCTGTGCCTGGGAGGTGGGGGCAGGGAGGCGGGGGCTGGGGTAGACAGGGAGGCGGGGGCAGGGAGGTGGGGGCGGGGAGGCGGGGGCAGGGGCAGACAGGGAGGCGGGGGCAGGGGTAGACAGGGAGGTGGGGGCAGGGGCAGACAGGGAGGCGGGGGCAGGGGCATACAGGGAGGCGGGGGCAGGGCAGGGAGGTGCTGGAATCCGGTTGTGGTAATGGCTGTTGACGCACGATTTAGTGGGAGTTGGCGGGTAATGTGTGGCAGATGCGTGTAATGCTTCCGCGCGGCACGGCCGGGGGGGGGTGGGGGTGGGGGGAGTGAGATAATGTGCTCCCAGCGAGGCCCTGTGTACCGCTGTCTGGAGCCGCCACGTCCGCCATCTTTAACCGCTCAGCTTCTGCTCCTGACGTTCAGCTTCTGCTCCTGATGTTCAGCTTCTGAGCCTGATGTTCAGCTTCTGCTCCTGATGTTCAGCTTCTGAGCCTGATGTTCAGCTTCTGCTCCTGATGTTCAGCTTCTGCTCCTGACGTTCAGCTTCTGCCCCTGATGTTCAGCTTCTGCTCCTGATGTTCAGCTTTTGCTCCTGACGTTCAGCTTCTGCTCCTGATGTTCAGCTTCTGCCCCTGATGTTCAGCTTCCGCGGCCTGATGTTCAGCTTCTGCCCCTGATGTTCAGCTTCTGCTCCTGATGTTCAGCTTCTACTCCTGATGTTCAGCTTCCTGATGTTCAGCTTCTGCTCCTGATGTTCAGCTTCTGAGCCTGATGTTCAGCTTCTGCTCCTGATGTTCAGCTTCTGCTCCTGATGTTCAGCTTCTGCTCCTGACGTTCAGCTTCTGCTCCTGACGTTCAGCTTCTGCTCCTGATGTTCAGCTTCCTGACGTTCAGCTTCTGCCCCTGATGTTCAGCTTCTGCTCCTGATGTTCAGCTTTTGCTCCTGACGTTCAGCTTCTGCTCCTGATGTTCAGCTTCTGCCCCTGATGTTCAGCTTCCGCGGCCTGATGTTCAGCTTCTGCCCCTGATGTTCAGCTTCAGCTCCTGATGTTCAGCTTCCTGACGTTCAGCTTCTGCTCCTGACGTTCAGCCTGACGTCTTTCCAGCACATGAATCATTTCCATCCTCTATCCAAAGGGCTGGGAAATTATTAAATATTCATGCGGATAAATATCCATGCTGTACTGACATTCCGGGCTCTGATTGGCTGCTATACTAACCTTCCCGGGCTCTGATTGGCCACTATACTGACATTCCGGGCTCTGATTGGCCGCTGTGTTTGTTTGCTTTATGTAGTTCTGATTGTGTTGAGCGAGCGCGTTAATAAAGACTGAGCAGCAGCCCTCTGCTCTAACGGGCCCTGGCGGACGGAAAGGTGTGGAGTGGGAGGTGAGGGCTGAAATGGGGGGGGGACGCTGTGACCGCCCCCCCACCCCCGTCGTGATTGGCAGGCCTCCGGATCTGGGCCCAGCGCCGCCTCGCTAATCCCGGCTTCCTGTTCTGTGTAAACGCGCCGCTCCAGAGGAAGTGGGGATAATGCCGTCCCGCGGGTTACCTGAAAGGGCAGCGGGAGAGAGGGAGGGGCGAGCGAGGTCAGCTCTGCAGTGGGGTGGGGGGGTAGGGTTCGGGGGGTGGGGTATTGTCCGGTGCGGGGGCTTTGAGGGAGGGGCCTGTGGTGTGAGAGGAGCAGCTCCAGGGGGAGGTGAACGGGATGGGGTGGGGGGGGGGGTGAACAGCAGCGATGCCCCCACGCTGCAGGACTGCGCTCTCCTTTGTGCTCTGGGGCTAATTAGGTGTCTAATGGAGTGCCGTCAACAAACAGGGCAGCGGCGGGGGCCTGGGGGGCCGGGGGGGCCTGGGGGGCCCGGGGGCCCAAATCCTGGAGCCGGCCGCCCCCCCCCCCTTCAGGCACCGTGAGTCATGCGATGCCGCTACAGCGTCAGCCTCCCTCTGAGCCCCGCTGCGGTCACTGCAATGTTTACTCTGCTCAGGGCGGATCTGACTCCCTGTGATCTGCACACAAACACACTCCAGTCCTCACGGCCCTGTGAGGCACACAGACGAGAGGCTGAAACCACACTGCAGCGTCTGCCCGGTTACACACGCCTTCAGGGAAAACCACACTGCAGCCCGGTTACACACGCCTTCAGGGAAAACCACACTGCAGCCCGGTTACACACGCCTTCAGGGAAAACCACACTGCAGCCCGGTTACACACGCCTTCAGGGAAAACCACACTGCAGCCCGGTTACACACGCCTTCAGGGAAAACCACACTGCAGCATCTGCCCGGTTACACACGCCTTCAGGGAAAACCACACTGCAGCCCGGTTACACACGCCTTCAGGGAAAACCACACTGCAGCATCTGCCCGGTTACACACGCCTTCAGGGAAAACCACACTGCAGCCCGGTTACACACGCCTTCAGGGAAAACCACACTGCAGCGTCTGTCCGGTTACACACGCCTTCAGGGAAAGCCACACTGCAGCGTCTGCCCGGTTACACACGCCTTCAGGGAAAACCACACTGCAGCGTCTGCCCGGTTACACACACCTTCAGGGAAAGCGGCCTGCGTGCTGATTTCCTCTTTATCGGTGACTCTAAAGTTCTTTCCTTCCTGAGTTTGAAGTTTATGACTTGTGTATCATTATCAAACATACATCTCCATTGACAGGAATGGCAATGCTAGAAAATCATCCACATCGTTGAGCATAGAACTATCAAATTTATTTTTTACATTAATTTGTAATGTTTTAAATTCTGAGAGAGCAAAACATGTTTTTTTTCAGAACATCTGTCATCTACAGGTACGGAACAGGTAATTCTTCCATGCAGACGTTAGTGACATCACATCCTCTCTTTCAGGTGTGGTCTGGAGCACCACAGCCCGTCAGAGTTATCTGATCCACGAGTTATCAGGGGAAGAGTTTCTGAGAAAGAGTCGTGTTTCAGTTCTGCTGCCTCAGATCCCTTCCAGAAAGGGCTCTGATAAGACTTCCGCCGGAGCTCGTCTGCGTTTGGTCTTCAAAAACATGTTTTAGTGGTGAATCAGAGCGTGTGCGGGGCTCTGAGCCCAGGGGATGTTTAGTCAGGGGTGTGGGCGTGTTCGGGCCGTGTGGGAAATGTGCCTCCGGTGTTGGGTTTCTCCGGCTTGGCTCGGCGTGCAGCTCCAGAACCGCTCTGCCCAAACGGCGTAAAGAGGCCCTGGCATGAAGCCCGTCCCGCTGTCTCCCCCCCCCCCCGTCCCGCTGTCTGTGTGTCTCTGTCTGTTTAACGCAGCCGATGTGTGAAAGGCCGACGGGACGGTCCGATCTGTGCTCTGATGTGCAAACCCCCGGCCCGGCCCCCTCCTCCGTGTAATCCAAACCAAATCAATCTCGCCCCCAGGGCACCTCCGAAAAATTACGGCCCAATAAATAATCTTCAAACTGTGCTGGACGATGAGGCCCCCCGTCTCCCACGGAGACGATGAAGGGCCCCCCTCCCTCTCCGTAGCAGGAGAGGTACAGACTGCGGGCACTCAGACTGCCCCCCCCGCAGGGTGCCCGAGCTCCGATTTCGGCAGGCCCTGTCGTCTGCGACCCCCCCCCGGCCCGCTCCAGGACATGCAACCCCCTGAGCCCCCGCTCGAGGACATGTGACCCCCCAGCCCGCTCCAGGACATGTGACCCCCCCCCCAACTCCCCGGGCCCCCGCTCCAGGACATGCGCCCCCCCCCCCGGGCCCCCACTCCAGAACATGCGCCCCCCCCCGGGCCCCCACTCCAGAACATGCGCCCCCGCCGGGCCCCCGCTCCAGGACATGCGCCCCCCCTGGGCCCCCGCTCCAGAACATGCGCCCCCCCGGGCCCTCGCTCCAGAACATGCGCCCCCCCCCCCCGGGCCCCCGCTCCAGGACACGTAATCCGTTCTGTAGCGAGTGCTGCCGCGCGTCTCCCAGGTAACCAGGAGGCTCTGGTTTTACGCGCGTTCCCTCTGAAGCCGTTTCTCCCGTTAGCGCGCCGCGGCGCAGGAGCACGTAACCGGGTGCGTAACCGGGTGCGTAACCGCGTGCGTAGCCGGGTGCGTAACCGGGTGCGTAACCGGGTGCGTAACCGGGTGGGTAACCGCGTGCGTAACCGGGTGCATAACCGCGTACGTAACCGCGTGCGTAACCGGGTGCGTAACCGGGTGCGTAACCGCGTGCGTAACCGGGTGCGTAACCGCGTGCGTAACCGGGTGCGTAACCGCGTGCGTAACCGGGTGCGTAACCGCGTGCGTAACCGGGTGCGTAACCGCTGGCGTAACCGGGTGCGTAACTGGGTGCGTAACCGGGTGCGTAACCGCGTGCGTAACCGGGTGCGTAACCGGGTGCGTAACCGCGTGCGTAACCGGGTGCGTAACCGGGTGCGTAACCATGGGTCACTTCTCCATCTCTGACGCTGTCTGCTGAGGCGCAGTGGAGCGGAGCTGGAAGAGCAGCTGTGGTCCAGGTGTTTTCCAGGTGGGGTCCAGGTGTTTTCCAGGTGTGTTCCAGGTGCGTTCCAGGTGTGTAATCATCTGAAATTACTTTTCCCTGAATTATACTAGTTTTATTTTTTGACCTCAGCGCTAATGTTCATGCAGCTCAGTTACTGCTGGCTTCCTGCCGATTCCTCTAGGTGTAGAGGCACAACCAGACATCTCCACCTGCAAAACTGGACACATTCTCACACACACACACACATGCAAATATATAAGCCTTTTTGGGAAAAAATGTCAGTCCCCGTGAAGTTTCCGGTAACAGAGTTTGTCTCTAGTCTGTCCTGGCTGCTGAGCACCTATCCAGTCCTCTTCCATTTAGCTTGAAGCGTATTGGGCTTCTCCCTGCTATAACCCTTTTCTCTTTCCTCAGTAGTGTAAACAAACATTACCACAACATCATTCAGAGAGAGCATCCTCGCGGGGGGGGGGGGGGGCGTGTATGGGGGGGGCCGTGTGTATGAACAAGCGTACAGATAGTTCCCCGGATCAGGAGACACGGGTTCGGGTGCACAGATAAGCGCTTCCCCTGGTGTTTACAGGAGCAGGGTTCCAAGGCTGGGCTGTTAAACATTACCTCACACCGATAGGGCCGGGGGTCTCTGGCCTGGCTCCAGGCAGAGACGCTCCACACAGAGGGGGTGATAAACCGCTCCAGTGAGCAATGCTCCATACGCCGATCATTACACGGGCCATAATTCATACGTCTGAGGACGTATATGAGTGAAGCAATGTGCTGAAGGTGCTTATAATTATAATTTAAATGAATCTTTATGAGTCTCCCCAGCGTTATCTTCTCTAACTGGGTCACAGAGCAGATTTGTTTTTTTAAAAGATGGAAACTTTTCTCTGACCGAAATCATCTCTGTGAGTTATTAGAGTCTGGAGCCAATCTCCGCTCTGCAGGTTTAACTGTCTGTGAACGCGTTCGCTCTGCAGAGTCCCAGCGTTATGGACGTTACGGCTCATGGTGAAGCACGTCTTGCCCTAAACTCCTTGAGCGCCTCGTTCTCCTCCTGTCTGCCGAGGGCGGGGTGGGGGCGGGGGTGGCGGGGGGGGGTCCAGCTGTGGGCTCCAGCTGACGTTTTTCATTAACGGAGAGCTATCTGACATACAAACACTGCAGCCCCCGGACACATGATAGCGTTCCCTGGTGTTTGGGATCTGTTTCGGGGTATGGGCATTGTTAAGGACCCACCCCCCCCCCTTCCCCGAAATCCCCCCCCGGCTCCCTCCTCCCTTCCCCAGTTCTGTCAGCTTTGGCGCGTCTGCCTCTCCATGCAATCCCGCTCACAGAGACTGGAGTAACCGTCTCAGGAATGTTGGGATTACTGGGATTCATACGATATCGGAGTGCTGCATGCAATATCAGCAGCACTGTGGAATACAGTTTCAGCATGCTGGTATATGCAGAGAATTTCAGTGGAATGCCTTTTCTTCTGGCTTCATATATCTCAGTGTCCGGTCAGACTGACACTGTGGCTGAATTTGAATAGGAGGACGCTTTGATTCAAAGGGCTTTGGGCCTTGGGGCTTCACATCCAGGCATTCGGGGCAGGGTGTGCCCTCCCCTTAATTGCATGGGGGAGGTGAACCGCCCCCTGTGATTAGCCTTCCCAAATGGAGGCCGCCCTTCTGTGTCATGCGCATTGGGTCTGAATGACTGCAGCACTTTGAATGACACGCACGTCCCTGTGCCCAATCACCTGAGCCCATGATCAGAAACAGTAACAGCGTTACCGTAGTGACCCAAGAACTATCAAGAGACCCTCAGTAGGCTTAGTGAACCTCTGCAGGAATGGATTACTGTAGTATTTGTACTACAATTATTAGTTAGGTGAAATGCATTATACAACTGTCTAAATCCAGCTGCATTCTTGTTTTATACCCAAAGAGTCCCGGTTTTGTGCTGACTTCAGAATCCAAAGACAACATGTATGTTTGAGTGAGGGTCCTTCTAGCAGGCCACGCCAGCGTCTGCACGCAGCCACTTCCTGATGCCTGACCTTTGGCCCTGTCCCATAGGGCCCAGCGCCAGGCCTGCTGGGATGAAAGGAGGCTCAGCCCGAGCAGAACGGCGGAGCTCGCGGTGGACACCGCCGCACGGGGAGCGGCATTTCCGCCAGGCGAACACGGCGAACAGCGGGAGCACGAAGGAGCTGAGGCCCACGCTGTCGCTCTCTCCGTACACACGCGTCTGACTTTGTCATGGGGTCTTTTTGGAATGGGGAGAGGGGGAGGGAGTATTCTTTATTCGGGTTTTGTGCGCCAGAGTTTCAGCTTGACAGATAGTATCTTTTGTGCGGCCCCAGTTTTCCCAGCCTCAGGCAGGAATGCCGTCAGGAGATGAGTCCACGGCTACTTTTCCAGCTCGCTACGCGGCTCAGCTGGACCCGTCTGCTCATCGGGAGCCGCCCGTGACCCGCAGAACCAGAACGGGCATGACCCCTCCGGGGGGAGGGGGGGGCAAAACCCAGAAATCCACGAAAGGGACGGCTGCCCGTCCCATGCCGGCGTGGTCCACAGTGCGCAGGGCGGTTTTGTGGTCGGACGTAGCGCACGCTTCTCAGCCGACAGGATGCGCGCACGTGAAACAGCGCTTGCTGAGGATACACGTCCACTGGCGCCGCCCAAGCGGACAGACTCGGGTTCGAGACGTTCGGCAGGGGGAGTGGACGGCGACGCACCCCGCCACTGTCTGAGCACTGGGGGAGCGCGCGCGTGGGCAGGGGGGGGTGGGGGGGGGGCTAAGATGGCCCTGGGATTGCTGGGAGCTCCGCAGTATGAAATGTTTACTTCTTTCTCCTAAAGGAAGAATGCGAGGCATTCAGAGATCAGGAGTAAGGGGATGGGGGGGCCGGGGGGGGGGGGGGCACTCTTATCTACGCAGCTCTGGAGGGGGCAGCAGTTGCCCGGGTAACAGACAGACACTTATCAGACGCTGCAGTGATCGCAGCAGCAGACCCCAGTGCCCAATTCTCCGCCCGCCTCTCAGCATTATGGGTAACGCGTGAGAGAGGAGCACACCGCACCCAGATGTGTGTACCATGTGATCGCTGAGCACACCACGCCCAGATGTGTGTACCATGTGATCGCTGAGCACACCACGCCCAGATGTGTGTACCATGTGATCGATGAGCACGCCGCGCCCACGTGTGTGTATCATGTGATCGATGAGCACGCCGCGCCCACGTGTGTGTATCATGTGATCGATGAGCACGCCGCGCCCACATGTGTGTGTGCCATGTGATCGATGAGCACGCCGCGCCCACATGTGTGTGTACCATGTGATCGATGAGCACACCGCGCCCACGTGTGTGTGTACCATGTGATCGATGAGCACGCCGCGCCCACATGTGTGTGTACCATGTGATCGATGAGCACACCGCGCCCACGTGTGTGTGTACCATGTGATCGCTGAGCACACCGTGCCCACGTGTGTGTGTGGTGCTTTAATGGCGGCGATGGAGACGCAGTTCAGCTGCTCAGCTGCCACGTCACTCAGGAGATCAAACGCCAGACGCTTGGAAACAGATTTCTCGCTTTTTTCTTCTTTTTTTTGGCTTTTACAACCTCCTGTTTCTGTCTGTTTGAAAGAGAGTGTGGCTGACGGACCCCTCAGTGTACATCATCGGGGACACATTTCAGCACCCCACAAATCATCCTAAAGCACATCAGAGAAAAACCAGAGCTTGTGGTGACGGTGACACCACTGAAAACAACAGGAGAAAAGAAAATGTATTTTAAATTATACTTTATTTCATATAAAAACCAAACAATAAACAAATAAATTAGATATTTCTAAAATAATTCTCTTGAGAAGTCTCAAAAACAGGTTTAAGAACATTGTGATTGTACAATGGTAGCAGAAATGGAATAAACCCGATTTTGTCGTACTGATGGGTTTCGAATAGAAAATACATGTTGGTTACGTCACACAAAACCCTGAATTGCTCTGGAATGCTATGGTAATTATTGGGATATCTGAAAGGCATTTCAGGGACTGAGGTCCTGGAGCTGGTGTGGTGTTCAGCTGTGGGGTATTTACTGGTGTAGCTGCCATAGAGGAGGGGGGGGTGAAAGCTAGTCAGCAGAATGATTGGCACTAAAGATTGGCACATTAAAATAGCTGCTTAGGCCTCGTCTACACAGGCGTCATCCTACAGAAGAGGCTGAAATTTTCACGGCCGTCCACAGACCGAATTTCACTGGTTACCTGGACTACGTCAGGAGGACAAACGAGGGGACCGTGACAGACAGATTGCGAAGCTTCGCTAAATTCATTTGAGATGACACTGGACCCTTATCTGATGTAGGTGGTGAGGGCAGCTCTCCATTCCCCCCCAAGGACATTTTTTGAGAGTTTGGCCCAAAAGGGCCTTATTAGCATTAGCATTTGTATGTTAAACGAAAGGGGGCAGCGGGAGGCGTTAGCATATTAGCATAATAAGGCCACTCCATTAGCACACAGGGTCCAGCCTAGCCCCACAGCCAGGCCCATTAGAGCCACAGGCTCGGTGTGCGCCCACCACACAATCTGCGCTGGTCAAAAGATAACAGGAAACAAAAGGGGGGGTCCTATTTTAAATCAATTAATCAGGGGGCTCACTCAGAAAAGGCCTTTCCTGTCCCGGCAGGACTGACAGTGGAGGCTCCAAAGGGGCCCCCCAGTGAATTGTGAATCCCCTCTTTTTGGGGCGGGCCGTCAGAACAGATTGTTCTTACAGAATGTTTTTCGTACATAACAATTAGTACCATAAGGCTGCGGCCACCATGGCCCTTACAGCTGCTGGGGTGATAATGGGGTCCGATTCGTTTCGGCAGAAAAACGAAAGACTGAACGGTAAATATTTGAGCGTTTTCTAAACACTGGTGGTTGTTGAGGTGAGTGACCGGTCTCACACTGTAAAGCGCTTTCAGATCCATTGAAAGGCGCTATATAAATGCAATTCATAATTATTTTATTATTATTAAATGCATAGTTAAAGAATATTACTTCCAGTACAATGACATGTGGTCAGAATTACATTATTTCTCACCCCAACAATTCATCTCATACCATTAAAAATAATTTATAAAAGCTAACTGCCTTTTTTTTCTCTTTGTGATATGTACATAGAAATATTTTAATATTTAATATATTCACAGGAAATCGGAAAATTCAGGCACTTTACCGCCATTATAGCAACTTAATACAAGAGATCCTGAGATTTAAGACAATTTTTAAATACCAGATTGTAAAATAATCTTATATATATATTTATATTTCACAATGTCATCACTTTTTTTTTATTTTTTATAACAAAATATATTTTCTCTTTTCATCTTTCAATACTGGTTCTACATTGTACCAGATCTGGTGCTGCTCTATTTGTTCAGAAAAAGTTTGTACTTGAGGCCCATTGGCTGTCCATCCCCATGGCAACAAAGCCCAAACAGCTGAGTGTGGCCTCATTGAGAAGAACCTGAAGGCACAGGGCAGCTGCTGGACCGGCCGGGGTTTGCAGTGCCGAGCAGACATGTCGTTCTTAGGATCGGGGCCAGAACCAACATGGTCCGTACCTGTTTTTTTCATGCGCGTATTTTTTAAAGCAAACTCCCCCCCCCCACCCCCGTATAATGCCCCAGGCCAGCGGCTCCTGGTGACCTCCATCTTGAGTTCCGCGCGGATTTCAGGTCTTCATCCTGGAGTGTACGTCGTGGTAGCCGAGGAGACAGGGGTCGGTGGAGGTGGCATCGTGGGTAAAGACCGAGTCGTTGTCCGAGGAGCAGGAGCTGGAGGAGTCTTCGCAGGACGGGGAGTACTGCTCGAACGGCGTGGACAGGTCCAGGTACTGGGGGGGAAAAACACAAAAACAGGAGTTTATAGTGCTGCCAAAATCACCCCCTTCCCCCCGGTCATGGCAGGGTTTAGCTTCCCCCCCCCCCCCCACACGGTCTCCCACAGGACACCCAAAGCCATCTGTCTGCCCACTGAACAGTCCCTGGCACTAACAAACACGTTCACTGATAGGCCTTCCTTTGTTTCTGATCTGCTGTTTGTGTTACTCTGCTGTACACACTGAGCTTCTCCTGGGGCTAAACCTGCAATCTTTTTATTTAGGCTTTTCAAAAGTCAAGTGTTCCAGACCTCATCTTCTAGGTTTTTGCAATTTTCTATGAAAGAAAATGTGACGTCTTTCACAATTGTAATGAACAAATCAAAACAATAATAATAAATGTGCTCGATTGGCTGATGTATTGATTGATTGACAGGGTTTGAGTGCATGTTGCCATGGTGTCCCTATGATTGGCAGGCAGGCAGCCAAAGAGAGACTCCCCCCCCCCATCTGAGACAGCCAATGAGAGACTCACCTCGTCTGAGACGGCCAGCAGCACTCTGTCCAGCTCCTCCACCAGCTGTTTGAAGGTGGGCCTCTGGGTCGGCACAGCCAGCCAGCACTCCCTCATCTTCATGTACCTGCAGGGAGAAACACAGTCAGCACTGCACAAACACGGTCAGAACCGCACGAACACGGTCAGAACCACACAAACACGGTCAGAACCACACAAACACGGTCAGAACCGCACAAACACGGTCAGAACCGCACAAACACGGTCAGAACCGCACGAACACGGTCAGAACCGCACGAACACGGTCAGAACCGCACGAACACGGCCAGGGCCTCACAAGCAGGGTCAGAACCGCACGGGGGTAAAGACACTCACAGCTCATGTGTGCAGTTGGAGGGCTTGTCCATGCGATGCCCCTCCTTCAGCAGCTTGAAGAGCTCCTCCACCGGGATCCCGGGGTACGGAGACCCCCCCAGAGTGAAAATCTCCCACATCAGGACCCCGAAAGACCACCTGTGGGAACATGAGCCGGGCGTGAGTCCCTGGGCAGGGGGGGGGGGGGCAGCACAATGCAGCCATACAGCCCTACGCTCTGTCCTGTGAGAGCTCTGATACCGCTGGACTCTGTCCTGTGTGAGCTCTGATACCGCTACACTCTGTCCTGTGTGAGCTCTGATACCGCTACACTCTGTCCTGTGTGAGCTCTGATACCGCTGGACTCTGTCCTGTGTGAGCTCTGATACCGCTACACTCTGTCCTGTGTGAGCTCTCATACCGCTAAACTCTGTCCTGTGTGAGCTCTCATACCGCTACACTCTGTCCTGTGTGAGCTCTGATACCGCTAAACTCTGTCCTCTGTGAGCTCGGTACACTCAGCCTGTTCATACGATGCTCTGAATGATGTGTGTGTGCAGACGTGTGTGTCTGGAGTCCTTTCACACCAGGCCGCAGCAGGGCTCTCTGTGGGGCTAGCAGGCTAGCGGGCTAGCAGCTACGGGCCCTGATTTGCAGGACTGAAGGAAGCTGAGCGGAGGGTCAGCTGACTGAGGCACGGCGGGGCGAGGGGCGGGACTTACACGTCGCTCTGGTGCGTGTAGACTCTGTCGAACAAGGCCTCCGGCGCCATCCACTTCACAGGAAGCCGGCCCTGCAATCACAACGCAGCGCTGTGAGTGGTCAGCGCGTTACCACGCCGACGGCGCTGGACCGCCCTCCTTCTGATCCCCTCATACCCCACCCGCTCACCCCTTCCCCCTCCCCAGATCCCAATTATGTCCCATTAGCCAGCCTGTCAGTCAGGGGGGGGCACGTTAACATCTGTCTTTAAAAACATTAAAATCAGCAAACAGCCCCCACTGGGGACGCAGAGCGGAATGTAAAACACAGCGCTGTTTACGCTGAGCGGGACCCGCTAACAGGACCAGCTGCAGGACTGGGCCTCGCACGGCCTGCTCCTTACCGCCAGAGAGAGAGAGAGACAGAGAGAGAGAGAGGCCAGCGGCCGCCACTCACGTTGGTGGTTTTCTTGTAGTAGTCGATCTGGTGGACCCCGCGCGCCAGGCCGAAGTCAGCGATCTTCATCACGTTGTCTTCCGTCACCAGAACGTTCCGCGCCGCCAGATCTCTGTGGATGCACTGTCAAATAAAAAATAAAACAAAGTTTGTCAAGTCAAAATACTGACCTCAGGTGCCTTTCAGAGTCAGCTCTGACGGGGATGAAAGTCCCAGACGTTAGGGGTTAGGGCCATTTCCATCATTATCTGTCCATGCACTTGGTCCGCTCACTTTACTGACTACGTTCATCTGCGGTGAGCTCGGCCGTCTGGCAGCACGGCCATGAACAGGCTCACAGACAGGAAATTAAATTCATTGCTCCGCCATTTTAAATGCAGGATACAGTCCGAGTCAGACAAAAAAATGGCATTTTTGAAAATTCTTTAATTAAATATACTTTATATAGATTTAGCTCGGGATTTTTTTGGCAGTCGGAGTGGATGTCAGTAAGGATGGCAGTCGGAGTGGACGTCAGTAAGGATGGCAGTTGGAGTGGATGTCAGTAAGGATGGCAGTTGGAGTGGACGTCATTAAGGATGGCAGTTGGAGTGGACGTCAGTAAGGATGGCAGTTGGAGTGGACGTCAGTAAGGATGGCAGTTGGAGTGGATGTCAGTAAGGATGGCAGTTGGAGTGGATGTCAGTAAGGATGGCAGTCGGAGTGGATGTCAGTAAGGATGGCAGTTGGAGTGGTTGTCAGTAAGGATGGCAGTTGGAGTGGTTGTCAGTAAGGATGGCAGTTGGAGTGGACGTCAGTAAGGATGGCAGTTGGAGTGGACGTCATTAAGGATGGCATTTGGAGTGGATGTCAGTAAGGATGGCAGTTGGAGTGGATGTCAGTAAGGATGGCAGTTGGAGTGGATGTCAGTAAGGATGGCAGTTGGAGTGGATGTCAGTAAGGATGGCAGTCGGAGTGGACGTCATTAAGGATGATTTGGTTTTGTTTGTGGTTTGTGGCGGGTGACAGAGCGGTGCCAGACGGGCGCGCTCTTAGTGGTGAATTCGGCGGGCATGGCGGCGGTGGCGCTGCTCACCCGTCTGGAGGCCAGGTACTCCATGCCCCGTGCCACCTGGTAGGCGCAGGACAGCAGGTCCTTGAAGGTGAGCTGCTCCTCGGGCACCTTGGTCACGTCGAAGGTGTAGTCCATGCCGGGGGGGCGGCGGGCGCGAAGGTACTCCCGCAGGCTGCCTTTGGAGGCGAACTCCACCAGCACGTACAGCGGCCCTGAGGGGGGGGGGGGAGGGTCAGAGTTACTCACACACCGAGGGGTGGGATGGGGGGATCAGAGTTACTCACACACTGAGGGGGGGGGGGAGGGGGGGAGGGGTGGCAAGCTCACAGGTAAATGGACAGCGCGAGATGGACAGGAGCTCACCGCTCTGTGCCGGGGGCGGGGTGGGGGGGGGAAGGGGGGGGGCAAGCTCACAGGTAAATGGACAGCGCGAGGTGGACAGGAGCTCACCGTTCTGTGTGCACACGCCCAGGAGGTTGATGATGTTCTTGTGTTTGTCCATCAGCTTCATGAGCTCCATCTCAGAGATGAGGTCGGCCAGGTCTTTGTCCGTGGCGTCGTCTGTGGGGGGGGGGGGGGCATGGGGGGGTTAATTTAGTCAGGGTGGCACGGGGCAGGGGGCATTGACATTTGAGTGTTTAACCTGACTGACTGACTGCACAGGGGCTGCTCTAAAGACCTCTCTCTCTCTCTTACCTTTCAACATCTTCACCGCCACCGTGGAGACCTGCTCAGCGCTGTCCTTCTGTATCCCATAAGCCTCTGCTCTCACCACCTGACCAAAACAGCCTTCCCCGAGCGGCTTCCCAAGGGTCAAACTAGGGCACAGGAGAAGGGGGGTCACAACACTGTGGGGGTGGACTGCGTGGAACGGGGGTGCAGATACTTGTTTGGGGACTGCGTGGGACGGGGGGGGGGTGCAGGTGCTTGTTTTGGGGTACTCACTTCTTCCTGGGGAACTCCCAGTCGGGGTCGTAGGGCAGATCGAACTCCAGCACCCCGGCCAGCATGGGGGAGCAGCTGGAGGAGAGGCGGGCCACCCGCATGAGGGAGGCGCTGGACTTCCCCGAGGAGTCCGACTCCACGGAGTACTGCAGGGGGGGAGTAGCACACAGCGCGGTCAGACCAGGAGGCTCTCCCAGGAGGAGGAGCATCTCGGCTGAGAGGGGGCGGGGCTGGACGCATACCTGTCTGCGCAGGGGGAACTTGGACAGCTTCTGCACGGGGAGAACGTCGAAGGCCTCGCGGCTGCCGCTGGCCTGCATGCGGCACAGGACCACGATCACCACCGCCATGACCAGCGCCACCAGCCCCGACGCGTAGATGATGATGTCCGTGTACTTGGTCTCCATCAGATCCACTTCCTCCGCCACTTCCTCCTCTGCAAGATCAACCAGCAGAAACAGGAACGTGGTTCGATTACACAGTCACATTAAACCCAGATAGACACCTGCCCCCTTTATAAACACGACCCAGCAGTGCGACCCAGCAGCATGACCCAGCAGCGCGAGCCAGCAGCATGACCCAGCAGTGCGACCCAGCAGCGCGACCCAGCCCAAGCCTACCTGACAGGACGGTGAGCCAGGCGGACTGGTAGGAGAATCCGATGGAGTTCCCGGCCAGGCAGGTGTACTCTCCCGCGTCCCCCATGGAGACGTTGGTCAGGTACAGAACCTCCACCTCCGACATGTTCAGGCTGCCGGTCTGCGGAAGAACAAAGACAGAGCCGCGTTAACCACCCAATCCCTGCAGCTCTGAGCCTTTACCGCCAAATCACTGGAGCTCAAAGCCAGAGAAACCTTTACCGCCAAATCACTGGAGCTCAAAGCCAGAGAAGCCTTTACCGCCAAATCACTGGAGCTCAAAGCCAGAGAAACCCTTACCGCCAAATCACTGGAGCTCAAAGCCAGAGAAACCCTTACCGCCAAATCACTGGAGCTCAAAGCCAGAGAAACCCTTACCGCCAAATCACTGGAGCTCAAAGCCAGAGAAACCTTTACCGCCAAATCACTGGAGCTCAAAGCCAGAGAAGCCTTTACCGCCAAATCACTGGAGCTCAAAGCCAGAGAAGCCTTTACCGCCATAGACAGGAAGTTGGAATAAGGAAACTGGGAAATGCGCAGTGTACCTTCAGGATCTGGACGTAGGGGATGCCGTCGGGCCCGAAGCGGCTGCCGTTCTTCTCGATGTGCTTGAGCCACTGGATGTGGGGCTGCGCGTCGCTGTACACCTTGCAGAAGAACTGCACGTCCCCTCCCACCACCGCCGTGACGTTGGCAGGAAGGCCCGCCTGCAGGATGGGCCGGTGCGGGGAGCGCTCTGAAACCGAGGGGGGAGGGGGGGGGGGAGGAAAGATTAGCCCCCCTGTCCTAAAGCAGCACAAACAGCATCTGCTCGCTGTTCACTCTTACACTCACAGATAACCCAGCCTTCACTGCAGCAGGAACTTATTCATAACAATAATCACCATAGAAAAGTACAACAGAATCAGGTTCATTATGAGCAGTGATCTCAGTGTAATCTGCAGCTAAAGGCCAGATAAGCTGCACTCCCCACCCACCCCTCCACATGCTCCCCAACTCCCCACACTGCTCACAGACTGGCTCCGAGGGGGGGGGGGGGGGGGGGGCATGGCCCGACCCACACAGAGAGGCTCTTTGAAGTTGGGGGGGGTTTATTTTTTTGGAGCACGCTCTCTTGTGCTCAGAGACAGCCTGCTGACCCCAGACGGGACACCATAACAAACAGGACAGTCACAGGTCAGCGTACCCCGTCCCGGGCCCGTCCCGTCCAGGCCGACGCCAGGACCAGGCACTGCGCCCGTGTTTACTGCCCAATCCCCCGAGCCGATCCTAAATATCCCAGCAGACACTGGGGCGGAATTCCTGCTCCCTGACGGCACAGCCGGGGCGGCCCGCGTTCCCTTTCATCCCTCTTTTTCCATTTTGGAGAGACGGCAGGAAAGCAGGAAAGCGGCGGGGAGGAGAGGTCGGAGGTCAGACGCTAGCGGTTAGCGCTGCGCGGCGTGCGGCGGCCTCTTACCCAGCACGTCCAGCAGGTAGCTGTGGGCGATGGAGCCGTACTTGTTCTCCACCACGCAGGTGTAGTTCCCCCGGTCCGACGGCACCACGCTCTCCATCACCAGGCTCCAGTGCTGGTGCCGGAGCTGCAGAAACAACAACAACAGCAGCGCAGGTTAGTTACCGCACACCCGCCAACCAATCCACTGCATGTTTGTGAGTTGCCATGGAAATGAAGACATGCGTAAGGCAGGCTTCTTCCTCGGGCAGCTCTTTTATTGTCTCTGTGACACAAAGCGGGCGGCTGACAGCGCCCTGCACTAACAGGCCTGTAAAGAGAACAGGGCCAGAAGCCCAGCGTTGGCTGCTAGCCTAGCATGGCACGGGCGCTGGGCTGCATAATGTTCCTGCTGACAGACGCGAGCGCTCACAAAAGCTCCAGGTGGGGAGACACGGGGCCACACCCGACCCCATCCCCCCCATCCCCCTGCCCGTCCGCTCGCTCCTGCCCCCCCGCCCCCCCCTACCTTGTAGCCCCCGATCCGGTGCTCCCCGCGGAACTCCCGCCCGTTCTTCAGCCAGCGGATGGCGGGCAGCGGGGCGCCCATGGCGGGGCAGCGGAACTTCACGGTGTTGCCGGCGGGAACGGCGTAGAGCTTCTTCTCCATGCGCTGCGTGTGCGTCCAGTACGGCCCTGAAACACCGGGGGGGGGGGGGCGGGGGGGGGGGGGCAGATTACACACTGCACACACATCACCCAGGGAACATTACCCTTTACACACACTGACTTCACACTGCACACACATCACCAGGGAACATTACCCTTTACACACACTATAACACACACTGACATCACACTGCACACACATCACCCAGGGAACATTAGCCCTTTACACACACTATAACACATATACAATCAGTCAGAATGTCTCATGATTACCATACAGTTACAGCACCATGACTCACCTCTGGTGAAGTAGACCTGGTCGTTCTCCATTTCAGTTGAAGTGTCATCCAACCCGTTGTCTTCATCATCATCCTCATCACCTGATCCCAGTGAATCTGCAACATGAAACCCTTTCATTAAATTTAAGGAACATTTCACATACTATCTGTCTATTTACACACATCCACATACACATATGGACAGATTATTTTATTTTATACCATGACTAAGGATGTCCACAGTGATGTCACTACCGGCCGCAGTGATGTCATTACAGGCCACAGTGATGTCACTACCGGCCGTAGTGATGTCATTACCAGCTGCAGTGATGTCACTACAGGCTGCAGTGATGTCATTACCAGCCGCAGTGATGTCATTACCAGCTGCAGTGATGTCACTACAGGCCGCAGTGATGTCATTACCTGCCACAGTGATGGAGAAGTTCCTCAGAGGCTCCCTGGTGCCCCTCAGGACGCAGACGTACAGGCCCGAGTCCTCGTACGTCACGTCGGTGATCTCCATGAAGGTGGAGCGGATCTGTATGCGGGCGCTGTGGGTGACCCGCAGTTCCCCTTTGTACCAGTGGATGGCGCCAGGGCGGTTTGTGTCACAGCGCAGCTTCAGGACGTCCCCCGGCTCCAGCAGCAGGTGCTCCACCGCGTCCTCCCCCTGGTCCTCGTCTGTCCGGGAACAAACCCCAAAAACTGAGCCTGGCTGTCTTACCCCCGCCCCCCAAACCCTGCTCATCTTACAGCCCTGCTCCTATACACGCAAAACAGAGCCTGACTGCCTAACCCCCCCCCCCCCCCCCCCCCCCAAAACTCCTGCCTTCGTTCTTTTTACATCACACAAAGGAGCAGTTTCCATGGTGATGAAGGCCTGGCCCCCCCACCCCCCGCTGTCCTGTCTGTGTGGATCATTCTGGAACCGTGAGCGAGCAGCTTGCTCAGACTGACAGGCCGGTAATGAACATGTCATAGCGTGACAGACCTGGGGCTCCACTGCCGCGGGGGGGAGGGGGGGGGTGCTGACTAACTGAGCCCAGGCAGGCGAGCGACCCCCCCCCCCCCCCCCCCACCTCCACCCAGCCCGAGATCACCGCCCGTCCCAAACATGCCCCCCCCCCCCCCCATTCCCAAATCACTTCCGCTACCCCTTTCACGGCGGGCTTACCGGCAGGACGTTGGCTGGCCGCGTCCGGTCCCGGGTTCGGGGGAGGGGGAGGGGGAGGGGGCCTCTCTGCAGAGAAGGAGAACGGAGCTGTGAACTCTCTGGTCACACACGCGGGCGTGACCAGTCAGCGTGTGCGTCACTCAAACAATCAGCAGGGCTTTCCACTAAAGTGAACACAAAAGGGCCGTTTGCAGGGTTTAAACACCGCAGGGCAGCCCTGCGTACCGGACGGGGGGTGGGGGGGGGGGGGGGGCAGTGTTTAGACACCGCAGGGCAGCCCTGCCTACAGGACGGGGGGGCGGGGGAGCGGGGGGGCAGTGGGCTATCACTGAGCCCCTTTCATTTTTAAACGGGTTAACGAACATTAAAAGAATCAAGAATATAAATAGAGTGCTAAAATATAAATAAGTGCCTGGCACTGTTGGAGTCGATTACATTTTAATTCAGACAGTTTATTTAATTCCACGTAAAGTGCTAATGATGCTGCATGAGGATTTCTCAGTGAATGAACTCAGACTGGCTGAAGTGCCTGGGCTGGCCCCAGCTCTGGTACCTGCTGCAGGTACGTCAGGCACGGCGGACTGGAAGGGGACGGCGTACCTGGTAGGACGTGCAGCCAGGCGGACTGCGCAGACTGCAGCCCTGCGTTCTGCGCCCTGCAGACGTACTCCCCAGCATCCTCTGCGGTGACGTTGGCGAGAGACAGAACGTTGACTTTGGAGACGTTGCTGAGAAGTGGCTGCAAAACCAGAGAACACTCACCATCAACACTCACCATCAACACTCACTAACAACAACACTCATTAATGCTGAATAACAACACACCAATACTGACCAACAACTCACTAACACATACATCAACATTGAAAAACAACACTCACTAACAACACTGACCAATAACACTCACTAACAACACTCACCAGCACTGAAGGGAGCAGAAACAGTAGCACTAAAGAACTATCACCTTCTGTTTATAACTGAATCTCTGTTAAAGAGCCTTTTCATTCCCTTAGAATAAAATGAATCATGTGATCGCAGTTTCCCTCCATTTTAAAGTGTGCCTCTCCATTATAACCTGCACTGCACCTCCCCGGTGTCACCTGGAGCCCTGAGAGGGGTCTTCGAAGAGCGGCACACAGAGCAGATCTCTGATAGGTCAGAGGGACTGTCACTCACCGTCAGAGCCCGGAGGATTGGCTGGCCGTCGGCTCCCCGTTGGCCCCCGTCCCGTTTGAACCACTGGATGCGCGTGGAGGCGGGCCTGTGGGCCTTACACTGCAGCCTCACCTGCCCCCCCGCCTGCGCCGTCACGTTCTCGGGGTACCCCGGCTGAAGGAGGGGGCGCGGAGGTCTGTGCACTGGAGGGGGGTGGGGGGGTGGGGGGGAGGGGGGGAGCACAGACAGGGCTCAGTTTCACTCTCTCAGCTTTTGGCCAAAAGCCTGTGTTTTGCCTCTCAAGGCTCTGATTAAACACCGCGATAAAACCCGGTTAGCGCGTCCAATGCTAACAATCGCTTCACACACACACACACACACACACACACACACACACACACACACACACACGCCTCGCCGCGAAGCAAGAAAACGCTGCAATTCCAGGCCCATTTCCTCTCTAATTGCTTCCTGCAAATCTTTTTGTCAAAGGCCGATCTGTTCTCCCCCCGCAGAAAAAAAAAAAACAAATAAAATAAAAACAAATAAAAATTACTCTCACTGTTTGGTTTTGATTGACAGAACACATTCGGGGGGGAAGAGATAATCAGTTTTGGGGTGGATGAGTACCCACAGACAGACCCCTTTATCCCACCACACCCCACATCCTACAGGGCATCTGTGCTTACAGAGCATGCTAGTGTTAAAGACTGCCCCGACCCCCCCAATACCGGCACACAAACAGCCCTGCTGAGAGCGGGGGGGGGGGGGGGGGCACAAGCGTGCTCTCTTTCCTGCAGCACGAGGTTCTGGGGTATCAGGGTGTCAGGGTACCCCAAACCCAGCTTCTCCCCGCTCTCTCCACCTCCGGCCCCGCCTCCGTTCACACACCGCGAGCCGAGCCAAGAAGCCCATCTGCTGCAGGAACACACGGAGCCTGGGCCCTGACCTCTCCCTGACCTCTAGGGAAAGTGCGAGGTCTCGCTGCGAATCGAGAATAAACCGGAAGGAAGCGGGCAAATGAAGGAAAATGGGTTTGATCTGCAGCGCGAGAAAACAGACAAATATCTATATTCAAAAAATACCGCCCCTTCCCTCATCATTTTTGAAGGCCTAAAAATGGGAGGTGTCCTCAGACGCTGAAGGGTGTTTGTTACTTTGAGAACTGCTGACTAAGTTCTGCACGTTTACCAACAGGCTGGAGCAGAGTCCTACGCTCCTAATCCCAGTTTACCTCTAAAACTGTAACAAAAAAGCCTTTGTTACCTCACGGTATACCTCAGCGGCTGGGATTATTACACAAAGAGCTAATTAGCCAATTAAGGTTTCAGCAAGCCGACCACGTCAGCCGTGAACTTGATCTCTCAGGCGAGACAGACGGGTTCTCTCAGGCGAGACAGACGGGTTCTTTCAGACCGCCAGGTTCCAGGCCGCCGTGCGTGAGAGAGAGTCGCCCCGCCGTTGCCGTGGTAAACGAGCCCGGGCGTCGCCGTGGGCTACGTGTCGTCGCCGCCAAACCGCCGCGTGCCGCTGGCCTCGCCTCGCGGGTCGACCCCGGGCTCCCTCCCCAGGGCGGAACGCTGGGGGTCACGGCCGCTGCTTGTTTTCTCCCCCCCCCCCCCATGAGCTGGAACTTTCCGAGGCGGTGTGCGCCATGAGTTATTACTGCCATTACAGGAGCCTAACGTCCTCTGGGGCAGTGTCGGGGTCCCCCTCCACCCCCCCACCCCCCCAGTTTGTAGGAGGATCAGAGGCAGGGTCTCATAACGAACCGCTCCTCTGGGGGTCCCCTGGGGGCCCCCGGGGGCCACATCCGCCCCTCACACAGCTCCCGTTGTCCGCCGGCCAGCGGCGGGCGCCGTGGCGACGCCGCTGGGTAAACAGCGCCTGTCTGTGGCGGGAAGGAGAGCGCCTGCGCGGCTCTGTTTCAGCGCCCGGCCCGTTTCCGACACTTCACCAATAAAACCGGTAAAAACCCACCGCTTTTCTGCACGTGGGAAACAGGGAGACGGAGACTGGGGCTCAGGGACTGGGGCTGGGGGGCTGGGGGACTGGAGATGGGGGGCTGGGAGGCTGGGAGGCTGGGGGGATGGGGGACTGGGGGGATGGGGGACTGGGAGGCTGGGGGGCTGGGGGACTGGGAGGCTGGGGGCTCCTTTATCAGAAGCGTCAGCGGAAGCCGGGTCCTCGCTAGCAGCCCGTTAGCAAGACGGCGGTCTCTAGCTCCGCTCACGTCATCACAGCACTTAACTCTGAATGAATGGCTCTCTGGCAGGTAATGAAGGAGGACAGGGGTGCGTTTGTGAAGTATCAATGAAAGACCCCCCCCCCCCTGCACGCACCCCCTCACTGGCACCAGGCCAGACAGATTTACACTTCCGTCCCTGAGCGCTCTGGCAGAGAGGAACACCACCGCTAACAGAACCACAAACACAGGCAGAGAAACGCACTGCAGCACATCCAGCTCCCATAGGGTCACACAGTCACATGACTGGACACTCGGGGTCACACAATCATGACTCTGCACTCTGGGTCACACAGTCACATGACTACACACTCGAGGTCACAATCACAGCCATCGCAACTGCCACCCAAACGCAGGTCAATGACGCACTAACACCTGCACCACTGATATAGCTGTACTAGTGATATGCTATAATACATCTGTACCAATGATATACCTGTACCAGTGATATGCTATAATACATCTGTACCAGTGATATGCTATAATACATCTGTACTAGCTAGCTAGGACCATGAGGATGGGGCCTAAGCTAAACCTCTTTTCTCAGACTTGGTGCCCCAGGAGAACATTCCACAATTTCAGCCGTCTTTCCTTGTATATTTGAGGACTCAAATAAACCAAACAAATGCCCCAGTAGCAGTGTTATTTAAGGACACCTAATTCAGGCCGTACCACATCTGACTCTCTCAATATAAAGCGGGTTGGACGTATAATAAAAACCTAAAGAACTTAAACCAGACTGTAAGGCATATGAGATGGTTTTCTTGAAGGGATAAACTCTCTTGTTTTCAGGGAGTCATATGAGGATGGATTTCTTAGGGGAAATGGATAAACAAAAGCCAAAAAGTTACAGGAACTTAAATGGAACCAACCTTTGATTCTGCTCTCTTCCTTCAGGACCGATTTGGACAGGACACCATGCACCAGGCACAAGATAAGGACAGAAAGCTGGCAGGAGGTGATCATCTTGCAGACGTGGTGAGTGCAGGCCTTGTAGTACAGGGAGAGGGGGGAGGGAGGGAAGGAGACTCCTTCAGTGTTCACTAAACCTCAGATGCCGTCTCCTAGCATTGGCAAGCTCGGTTTACACCCCTGTGGCTCGTAACCTACAAGAGAAAGAAAACAAAAAAAACAAAAAAAAAAAAAACGTTAATCACATACAGATTTCACACTTCACCCACCATGTACTAAATATATCTTGGCAAGGCTGCAAGAAAAATATTCAGGACATATTTTTTCCAATGCATGTCAGATATAAAACTGACACTTATAAACAATGGATTCTTGAAAGCTTTAATTTAATCGCAAAGCTCTTTTTCACGTCTTTCTACAGAGTACGTGCCCTCCTGGAGCGAACTATACAGGCCTGCGTTATCAGGGCATATCTCTCTCTGTCTCTCGGGCATGAATGTGCGGCTATCGCGGCTGTTTCTGGTGAATAGAAGGTGTGCTCTCTGAATAACGGACGGTTACAAAGGAAGCACGTGAATCCTGCTGGGACGCCCGAGGCGCGCGGTGATAAGCGTCGCGCGGAGCATCGCAGATCCTGGAGAAATAACTCTGTCATCTAAAAGTTAGTCACTGAGAGGGTGCTCTTAAAAACGTTGCAATGTAACATATAGTATTGATAATCAAATTAGTATCTGTCAGTCAAATCTATATAGTCTTCATATCCTGCTGAAAGATCAGCTTGTGTTTTAATTTGGATTCCTGAACCACTGTTTACTGAAATTAACTTAACCTAATTTTCTTATCATTTGAAATGCCTTTGGGCTGATAAACACGATTAAAAACGGAGCTATCCTCCTTTCTACGAACAATTAAATGAAACTAATCCAACTATGCAGACCATACCGACAGTTAAACCACCGTTTCACATGTGCAAGGCATCCGGGATGCGCGTTTTTCAACGTTCAACGACGGCAGTGTCGTCTTCCGTGCGCATTCTTAAAATAAAATGTTGTTTCGCTTTTAAACAGTCTTTAAAATAGGCTACTGAAGTCATGTTTTAAGCATGCAAAGCGTATCGTTGCAACGCTATCCATAAACACTTTGATTGGAATTTTTATTAAGTATTAAGGGTCAGAAGTGGATTTGTGTACATCACATCAATACCTGAACTCTACACGCCAAATGGCCAGTGTAAAATACACCCTTTATCCACTTTTTTCGGAAAAAAATGTTTAATTTAATTATACTTTAACCTGACCCATGCGTGAATTTTAACAATGACACCCCAAGGCCGTTACAATACATTAACCACAAATCACAGGCCAGTCCTCCGCCCTGTTACATTCCAACAAATTGTTTGGTTAAATTTTAACACGAGCACAAACATCACAAAAGCGTCTATGGGTCTTACAATTTTGTCAGATTGATCAGTCAGGGTGGGAAACGTCCTAACTCTCTGCCTTGTTGGAAGCAAACGCGGTTCTATAAAATATATTGCATCTATATAAACACAAGGATCAGTACAATGAAACTAGTGGGGTAACGTTGTTACGAACCAAACTGAGGAATTAGCGTGAAAATTAAATAAAACGTGACCTGCAAAGTCAAATAAAACCAGCTTTGCCGTCGTGTCTGTGAATTTTGATTGAAACAATTGTAAAACAAACGCGAATTGACCAATAACACCATGATTTAATTGACACTCATAATTATATGAATTATATTATAACGGTTTCTCAAAAAATAAAAACTCCCGAAAACCGGCATAGACTACATTGTCAGCTTTGCGAAGATACTAAACAGTCATTATTGCTCCGAAAACATTAAATAAAATGATAATTTCTAACGATATAATTCCGTAATATTACCCGGTAAATCCAGCACTACATACTGCACTCAACAGATAAATTTAAAATGAAGGAAATATGTTTAGTTACCCTTTCTTCTGCTGTCGATGATAGGCTTCCTAATTCTCGCCAAGGTAACGCAAAATCGGAATCCCCATTTAGGGCTTATCTCCAGTTATTCGCCCCAAAATGATCTTTGGTGATCCTCTGGCCTTCCCGGTTGGAGGGTAAATATGTTCGGATAAAACTATAAATCCATTAAAAACAGAAACAATGCCCGCAAGACGAGCAGGGAGTCCGATCCTTGGAACGCCGCTCAAAGTCCAATTCAACCTTCTTGATTAGGTTCTCGTAGCCAAGACCGCTGTAAAGTTGATTCACAAGGAACGAAGTGCTAAATCCATTTGAAGAGAATTACCACAGGGTATTGTAGCGGTTTTTTTCTGTGCCTGAAACGAAAGTGCTTTGAAAGAAAACATTTTCGTGTTTTTCGAGAAAAAAGTGAAAAAACATATCCAGTGCAAGGTGTGAGTCCGTGTGATGCTCCAGTCTACGGCGTGTAGAAATAACGTAGCCGTAGCAGCGCTGACAATGGAACAGATGTCAGTTGTTTGCTCTGTTCCGATCACTCCTCTTGCTCTCTCTCTCCCTCTTGGTCTGCTCGCTAATGGTTCGTCCCGGAGAACTTAAAGCATTCACAAGCACATCCAGCCGAAATCTCAATTAGCAACTCTCCAGTTACGCGGCAGAGCTGCTCCGAGCGTCCTACTGCCGGTCCGTCTCGGGGCTCTGTGTGCGCGAGAGTCACAACAATGGACTAAAACGGGAGAGAGGGAGAAGGGGGGGAGGAGGACGTAGCATTCTGTAACCCCCACCCCCCATAAAATAATCCCTCAGAGGCAGCCCCCAGTCACAAATATAAACCAAAATCTACCCCGCACAACGGGCTCCATTCACTTACAAATTATCGACGGTTTCTAGAACTTATTTCCTTCTTTACATTTTCTTGAAGGAGCCCATTTACAATTGTGTTCAGCTTTTTCGGTTGTACAAATCGCGTTAACATAGCTAAATTCACTTTTTTTTTAAATTATGAAATAAGTAGCGACCGACAACCTGAGATACATTGCCTTCATGCAGCAGCTTGCATGCATCCCCATGTACCTTCAGGATTTATCTTAATTAAATTTGAATTTGCGTGCTTACGGCATGCTGTTTGCTCCTTTTAAATATAAGTTATATCTTTATCGGTTTGTTTTTTGGGTGAAACGTTTCACGTTTTCTTTTTACCATAGAATGTGGGTCTGTTTACTGGGTCTTCGTGACGAAACGAAGCGAAGTAAAGAGTAAAGAGAGTAAAGGAGGCGTATCTTCTGGAAACGCACGTAATTGCAAAGTACTCGCTGTCTGCGCTGAATAGCTGTGAATTGTCGTCTCTTAATTACATCATTGTAATTGAACTGGCGGTTAAGTAATCCCCTTAGTTGCGGCCATATACAATCAAAACAGCAGCTTTGCTTAATTCATTCATGAAATAGTGGCTACTTTTAAAAGGGTAGCCTACGTGTGCTTTTGTCTTGACCGAGGATATTAACTAGCAATGAAATAAAATATATGCGCTGCGTCAAGAAAACCCGGCGAAAAAAAGCTGCGTTTAAGCAACAAAATTCCCTGCATTGTCTTGTAGGTACTAGTTGGTTGACAATTCATTTCAAAATATCATGTGTATTATATAAGAAATTTAAATGGTAAGACTAATTACATATCGCATTTCAGTAAATAGCAGCAATGGCAGCTTTAGACCATTAGCTCTGAGAACATTTGAAAACCGTTACCATGGCTAAATAGTTTGAGGCCACATTCACTCAGCATTATTGGAATTAATTTTAAGTTACCCTTAATACAGTGTAGTGAGAAGGGGGGCGTGCTTGTGTGCGTGCTTGTGTTTGCTTATGATACCGTATCATCGACATTGCCATGTTTATTAATATATGGCCAGAACATTGTCACCTATATTATTACACTGCCAAACACTCTGGGGTTATTATTTTCACTCAGTAGAGGTGTAAAGGAAAAACTGAGCCATAGTTCATCCTCTGTCTCTGCTTCAGCATAGGCAGGGGGGTCGGGGGGGTGTCGGGGGGGGGGGTGTCGGGGGGGGGGGGGGGGGGGGGGGGTGAATAACAGCTAAATCCGACCTGAGCCGTGTCTCGCCCCGCACTTCAGCATGAAAGGCGCTGAGCGGGGGGAGAGGGCCGGCCGGGGGAGGCCGCGCAGGTGCGGTGATAAATTGAGTTTGGGTGAGGAGGTGAGCGGGCCGCTGGAGTGGTGGGGAGACGGATCTGAGAGGGGATTGTGTTTGAAACGAGCGTCGCTCCTCTCATTCATCACCAGCCTCCGCGGCGCTCAGCGCTCACGCCCCCCCCCCCCCCACACCGCCCCCCCCCTCACACCCCCCCCAGCTCTCACATGAGCCAGGGCCCCACACTCTGCCAACAATTTTCTGCTTGAGAGGGGAATATCTTTCATGTTCTCATTAGACACAATGGTGTCAGAATATGGCCCCCATCCAACACACACACACACTCACACTCAGTCACTCGCACACACACACACGCACTCTCTCTCACACACACACACACACACACACACACTCCCTCTCTTGCTCTGTATTATACCAGCGTATGGTGAACAATCCCAACACTGCACAGGAAATGCAAAGTCCTCTTTCTGTTCAAGCAGATCAAAGGCAGACACACATCCATTCAGGAAAGCCTTTCTCACTATAGCACTGCTTCAAGGGCAGTCTATGACACTGAATTTCTATGGTGAATTTGTTTATACCCATTCCCCAAGAGGACAAGTGTAATATAGAAGTTCTGTGTCTTTTTATGAAATAATTTTTTACTATTCACAATAGAAACACAGACATTTTATTGTGATGTGCGACTGAAAAGGTATGGTATTTTTATACCAATTAATAAGTAGTAGAAATTCAGGGTTAACAGTTCTGCTGGCTGCTTTTGAGGATGTGTTGAACATGAGCTGAAGAATGTGTTTGAAACATATTTTTGAAAATATAATTATATAAGAAAATGTATTATATTGACTGTTTGAATACATAAATCAAGCCCCTCTACCATATGTTAAGCCAATGGTTTTATACTCATACAGAAGCTGGGGCTGGTATATACTCACACAGAGGCTGGGGCTGGTATATACTCATACAGAAGCTGGAGCTGGTATATACTCACACAGAGGCTGGGGCTGGTATATACTCACACAGAGGCTGGGGCTGGTATATACTCACACAGAGGCTAGGGCTGGTATATACTCACACAGAGGCTGGGGCTGGTATATACTCACACAGAGGCTGGGGCTGGTATATACTCACACAGAGGCTGGGGCTGGTATATACTCACACAGAGGCTGGGGCTGGTATATACTCACACAGAGGCTAGGGCTGGTATATACTCACTCAGAGGCTGGAGCTGGTATATACTCACACAGAGGCTTGCTGTATAGATGTCCGTCTGTGGCCTGATGCCCGCTGTGCCCAGATGCCCGTCTGTGGCCTGATGCCCGCTGTGCCAGCGCTCCGGGAGACAGCCTGCTGAAGCGCTGTGATACGAGCTCGCTAAACCCTCAAATAAAGCCTCCTCTATCTCTCTTTCTCTCTGTGTCTCACCCCTCGCCCTCTCTCTCTCTCGCCCCTTGCCCTCTCTCCTTTCTATCTCTCTCTATTCTACCCCCGCTCTCTCTTTCACCTTCTCTCTCTCGCTCTCTCATGTTTAGCCTCCTTAAAATCCTGGCATTCCGCAGAACAATAGGAGACTTTCCCCACAATCGCCCTCAGCCCAGCTCACCGGCCGCATTAGAGCAGGACCGGACCAACAACGCCCCCCCAATCAGCCCCGCTCCCAAATCCCTGTGCACCCCCCCCCCCCTTTTTTCTGTGTGAGGCAGCTGAATGTGAATGCCCCATTAAAGCCTATTATCTGCAGCTCCGTGTGTCTTTCCCTAAGCTCCCCCCCCCCCAAAGAGCCTTGCTGGCTTAATCAGGTATAGGTATTATTTCGCTATTCTTTGAGTCTTTGAGCCAGAAAACTAATAGTATCAACACAAAATCAGCTCATGATGGAAGAGCTGACTGCTTTGTGTTGCAGGCACTGCCGACTGTTCCACGAAACATTTACCACAGCGTTGGGGTTCTGTGGGTCTGAAGGACATGGGGAGAGAGTCTGATTTAGTCTCCACAGTGTTAGGGTTCTGTGTGTCTGAAGGACATGGGGGAGAGAGTCTGATTCAGTCTCCACAGTGTTAGGGTTCTGTGTGTCTGAAGGACATGGGGGAGAGAGTCAGTCTCCACAGCGTTGGGGTTCTGTGTGTCTGAAGGACATGGGGGAGAGAGTCTGATTCAGTCTCCACAGTGTTGGGGTTCTGTGTGTTTGAAGGTCATGGGGGAGAGAGTCTGATTCAGTCTCCACAGTGTTAGGGTTCTGTGTGTCTGAAGGACATGGGGGAGAGAGTCTAATTCCAGAGCGTTAGGGTTCTGTGTGTCTGAAGGACATGGGGGAGAGAGTCTGATTCAGTCTCCACAGTGTTGGGGTTCTGTGTGTCTGAAGGACATGGGGAGAGAGTCTGATTCAGTCTCCAGAGTGTTAGGGTTCTGTGTGTCTGAAGGTCATGGGGGAGAGAGACTAATTCTGTCTCCACAGCGGCTGCAGCTCTTTGCCCTGATTTACTCTAACGGAGAGGTGGTTTAGTGCTGGTCAAAGGTCACATTTTACTGCATGTTTAGTGAAAGTCAAAGTACACAAATAAAGGAGGTGAAATGGAAGTCATATAAAGATAAGACCTGCGCGAACGCTTCCTCCCAATCCGATTGGCTGGCTGCGATTGCAGTGCCAGCTGTAGCAACGCACTCCTCTGTCATGATAATAAATTGAATGTGACAAACAGCCCAGTGCGGTCTGGAGACTTGCGCATTTATTCTGTGTATGATGAGTCAGGTTTGTGCTAAAAGTCTTGGCGAGACTCCAGGTGTCCCATAATCACCTGGGCTACCTTTACCTGCCACACCAGTGCATGTGACACACAAAGCGACTCCCGGCATCCAACGCTCGTGTGCTTATGGGGGACGGTTTTGGGGGTTAAAATACTCACATTAACCCTTTGATGGCTTTTAAACTCCTCGGTCATTCTGTACTGTTTTCACCTCACAGTGATGAATATAGCACCAGATTAACACATTGGGTGTCAGTCCTGCTGAGCTCCCTGGAAAGAGTTTGGAATTCGTATTTCAAAAGTCTTCTGACTTTTTCTCCAATCAGTGGTTAAAGCGAGCTGCATGTTTAAAGCGTAGTTCTTTTTTTCATTTTGGAAGTTGAAGGTTTCTAGAATTCCACCAGTAGTGATTGTGACATCAGCACTGGAATGTTCAAGTTTGTGATCTCACGCCTTAAAGAGTTAACATGGTGAAAGGCGGGGGGGGGGGGGGGAGCTGATTTGGGGAAATTATTTGGGGAATTTATTCAATAAACTTCATAACAGAAAGAGAGCAGAGAGCCTGAAAGCACCAGGACATTTTGTTCGCTGTTTCTTTCCAGAACGGTTCTACCTCAAGTCCGCATTATTTTAACTAGCCTCCAGGAATTTGGTGTGGCTAAAGACCGGTGCCCCTTCATGACAAAATGTTTTAATTAGAGAGATAGATCGTTGTTGCTCCTTGTTGTGGCAACAATCTGTCTTTAACATCAGTAGAATGCATCGTAGCAGCGGAAGGGTAATGGATCGGGTCTGAGAATAAAATCACAGCGAAGCAATCCGGCATTTTCTCTCACGGTGTGGCTGTGTTTACTCCTGGCCTAAGGAGCATCGCATTTGCATGAGATACAGATAAGAGCACATTCTGTCTTTGTCCTGAGAACGCCCTCCTTATCACAAACTTTGCATAAATGGCTGTCTTGGAGTGTTTAAATTTTAATGTAAATTATTGTCTCTTGCCATTGAAAAGAAGAAGATAAAACATTGCTAATCACTGCAGTACACTGTGGCCCTGTATTGAATCCTTGAAAGAGGACTCATACCAGTCATCATTTGCAGAGTCGGCCATTTTGGCAGTCGGACAAGAACTACAACTGTCCTCTGTCCCCACCTGTTTATATCAGCTTGAATTCCTGATCTGGGGGGTATTCCTTACAGTGCTTTTCGCTGGAGGGCTTTTTGCAAGTGTTTGAATGGACTGATAAGGAGCATGCTTATGCTAACCAGATACGGAGCAGATTCCTCCATGACAGAGGCTGGGGAGGCCAGGACTGGTGTGAATAATTACCCCACGAAGCAGGTCTGTTGGCAAAGCACCAACAGCAAGGGTGTGAACAAGAGGCGGAGCCTGTCTCTCATTAGCTGCAGGGGCTGTTCTATTGTCTCCTGTTTGTGTTAATTATTACCTGTGTTGGGAGGGGGGTGTCCTGTCCTCCCTTGCAAAAACATGAGAGTCACCCTGGCGCCCCACACCCAGCTGTTTTTATAAAAACATGAGCAGAGAGATTCACTCTGCCCCCCTGCCCCCCGCCCCCCCCCCCCAGCTGTTTTTATAAAGATGGACGTCTCCACAGTCGCTTCTCTGCTCGTTTGGGCACAGCTCTTTGATTCTCGTGTTCGCTATCTTCTTTGTATCAGGGTGGGGGGGGGGGGGGGGGGGGGGGGGTGGTGGGGGGGCGCACATGGAGGGGGGGATCTCATCCTTTTGTGAGCTGAACCTTCCCTGAACTCCTCTCAGTTCATGAATCTGACATTCTTTTAAACCTAATTCGTTTGACCGCCAAGCTCAGTTCCCCAGGTCGAAATGTCCCAAATTGCAATGGTGGGGGAGTTTTCTAGAAGAAAGTAAAATGTGATGTTGTGATAAGCTGAGGTTTGGGGGAAAGTGCCTCTGCACACTTAAAATTTTCTAAGTTTGACGCCTGAATTTTTTAAAGTTTACCTATGTCCTTCGAGCATGGTCTCTAATATTTTAAATAGCGACACTAGATTCCACACAGTGCATTAAATATGTAATTTACAATGCATTGTTCATATGATTAATTGTCCTTACCTCTCGAAGAATCCTCAAATGGATTTGTTGTGAATTTACAGCGTGTCACGGAGTGAGATTTTTCATATTTATACAACCCATAAACCATCACTGTCAAGAATCTTTCCAGGGAATATTTAATTGCACTCATCCACAGCACCCTGAGGACAAATTAGGTGCATATAGCAGCTCATTAAGACAACACCCTATTGTCTCACTGCTCTTACCCTCATTATGAGCCATCTTTCACCCCTTGAAATGGCACACAAGTTTCTACACTGAAGGAGCCTAATGAATATTTCACACTTTAAAGCCTGTGTGTGTGTGTGTGTGTGTGTGTCTGTGTGTATGCATGCATGTCTGTAATGGATGTGTGTGTGCATGTTTTTGTGTTTGTGTGCGTGCGTGCATGTGTGTGCATGCGTGTGAGTGTGTCTCCTAGTTTTGTAATTACATGTGTTCAAAATGTAAACTGGATAAGCTGCTATTGATAAGAGCGTCTGTTCTTAAATGCAGCGCAGCGCTACAAGGCTAATTTCCTTAGCGGTTTGAACCCAGTTCATCGGGGCTTGAATGAGTCCAGACCATGAAATTATTTTTTTTTTAATGGAAAGTGTTTAGTCTTTGCATGCGAAGGAAGCAGAGGGATTATTTTTATATGTGAAGCATGGCGCACCATAATTCCTGCCTTTGTGTTTCTGTTTTGGCTGGAGCAAACTGTCCATCTTAGACTGGCTCCTCCAGGGAGAGAAGCACGAGGAACATTCTGCTGTGCAACCTTGGATCGGTGCAGTTTGACGGGTAGGTTGTAGGTTCAACTCCCAGATAAGATACCGCCGCTGTACCCTTGAGCAAGGTACTGTACGTTCCCTGAACTGCTTAAGCGTACATCCAGCTGTATAAACGGGTACTGTGTGTTTTTAAAAATGCAGAACTTGCTCTGGATAAGAGCGCCTGCTAAATGCCAGAAATGTAATACATCCCTTCCGTTCCTCGTAAAAACACTGAAACTCAGTTCATATCCAATGCAAGGGAAGGATGGGTGTCTGAATGAAAAACAGATCTTATTCCGGATGCGGCTGGATTTGTGGGGAGAGACCTCAGCAGTGTAAACTGTTCCAGTGTTTTCATGGTAGGGTAGTTTTCTCAGATTTCCATATCTAGCCGGCCCAAGGCCTGGATTGGGTCAGTGCCTACAATCCGCTCATCAGCGAATGTAAACACAGAGGCAAGTGCTTGCTTCCCTTGATGAGAGAAGAGTTTAGTGGCAAAGATAGTTGAGTGGAAAAGATAGTTTAGTGGCAAAGATAGTTTAGTGGCAAAGATAGTTGGGTGGAAAAGATAGTTTAGTGGCAAAGATAGTTGAGTGGAAAAGATAGTTTAGTGGAAAAGATTCTTGTCTTTGAAGGCTCAGTCAGAGATGGGGCATTGTTCCTGTGTTTCTGGGGTGGTGAATGCAGGGCAGTGGAAGTTATTTTATGTGGCCCCTTTTGTGTGGGCCTGCGCACATCACTGTTCCACGCCGTGTTTCCTTTGGCTGCTTTAAGGTGATTTATTAAGACATTTAAGTAACATGTGACAGTAACCACGGTGAGGGAGGGCGGGGGAGGGGGGGCAGGGGGGGACTTGGGTTCTCGGGGGCTCAAAGCCTGAAAGCCAGGCTGTATTTAAGCCCATTAATCCCTCCACTTAATTACGGACTCAACCTCTCCACCCCCCTCCCCACTCCCCCCCCCCACTCCCCCTCCAGGAGTAATCCTGAAGCTCAGCCCAAATTCCCCTGCTTATTAGATCAAGCCCCTGGTAAAGAAACGGGATGCTGCGTTGTTTGGGCTGATTAAGAGCTTCTCCGGGTGATTCTGGCTCCGGGTGACTCCCGTTCTGGGTGACTCCTGCTCTGGGTGACTATGGCTCTGGGTGACTCCCGCTCCGGGTGACTATGGCTCTGGGTGACTCCTGCTCTGGGTGACTATAGCTCTGGGTGACTATGGTTCTGGGCGACTATGGCTCTGGGTGACTCTGGGCAACTATGGCTAAGGGTGACTATGGCTCTGGGCGACTATGGTTCTGGGTGACTATGGGCGACTATGGCTCTGGGTGACTCTGGGTGACTCCGGGCGACTATGGTTCTGGGTGACCCCAGGCGACTATGGTTCTGGGTGACTATGGCTCTGGGTGACTCTGGGTGACCCCGGGCGACTGTGGTTCTGGGTGACCCCGGGCGACTGTGGTTCTGGGTGACCCCGGGCGACTATGGTTCTGGGTGACCCCAGACGACTATGGTTCTGGGTGACTATGGCTCTGGGTGACTCTGGGTGACTCTGGGTGACCCCGGGCGACTGTGGTTCTGGGTGACCCCGGGCGACTATGGTTCTGGGTGACCCCGGGCGACTGTGGTTCTGGGTGACCCCGGGCGACTATGGCTCTGGGTGACCCCGGGCGACTATGGTTCTGGGTGACTCTGGGTGACTATGCTCAGCAAAACAATGGTGACACGTGGGAGTACAGACCGAGCGATCATCAGCGCAGGTACCCACAATGCACCTGAGGGCTCACGCTCAACTTTTAAAATGCACATTCCATTCCATTCTATTCCATACTATAACTGGTGGTAAACCCAAGCAGTTCAACTGCAAACCCTTTGCAAGGAGGCGGAAAAAAAACAAAAAATTCATTGCAAACGTGTTGAAAGTAGTCCTCTGCTCCCCACTTTCTCAATTTATATTGATTATATTTCTGTTATTGGTACAAAAACATATTCTGAAATATGCTCCGTAACTCAATGATTAATGAACGTTTGTAAGTAAATCCTCCTCTCAGCAATCAGCTGCCTCCGACCTGCTCGGGTCCCCCCACAGTCCCAGGATCCGCTTCTTTAGCACAAACAGATGTGCGCTCAGACACAGTGTGTGCGTGCGTGTGTGTGTGTGTGTGTGTGCATAAGCCCCTTAAATTACCCCTTACTCCCTGTGAGTCATTTGTGAGAAGCTTGCCTGTGACACCGTTTCTCAGAAGGGAATTCTGGGTGTTGCGACAGAAAGCGGGAAGTGCTAATTTCACATTTGATCCGAGTCGGCTAATTCCCCTTCCCCCCGGACTCCGGCATCTGTTTGGCGGATAATCCCGGTCTTTCCTGCATTAATAGATTTGTCCCGACTGCCACTGAGGAGGATCTCCTGCCCTGAACGCCTCCCTGTGAAAATAACAGCAGTGTAATAATTACCACCAGAGTGCGGAGAGAGCCGGGCTTGCCCTCGACCACAAAGGGAAGCTCCTGAAGCTGTAGTTTATGTAAGAGAGCTGTTTTAGCGCTGAAGCTGTGTTAGTGCTGAAGCTGTTTTAGCGCTGAAGCTGTGTTAGCGCTGAAGCTGTTTTAGTGCTGAAGCTGTTTTGGCGCTGAAGCTGTTTTGGTGCTGAAGCTGTTTTGGTGCTGAAGCTGTTTTGGCGCTGAAGCTGTGTTAGTGCTGAAGCTGTTTTAGCGCTGAAGCTGTGTTAGTGCTGAAGCTGTGTTAGCGCTGAAGCTGTTTTAGTGCTGAAGCTGTGTTAGCGCTGAAGCTGTTTTAGTGCTGAAGCTGTTTTGGCGCTGAAGCTGTTTTGGCGCTGAAGCTGTTTTAGCGCTGAAGCTGTTTTGGCGCTGAAGCTGTTTTAGCGCTGAAGCTGTTTTGGCGCTGAAGCTGTTTTGGTGCTGAAGCTGTTTTGGCGCTGAAGCTGTTTTAGTGCTGAAGCTGTTTTAGCACTGAAGCTGTTTTAGTGCTGATGGATGCCCAGCTCCTGGGGAGCGGTGGTGAGCGCGGGCAGACGTAGCCCTTATCTGTGCTAGCGCTCACCTCTGGCAGATGTGATGCCCGATTACACGGACCAGGGACACACAATCGCACTTCTGTGTAAACATGGCGGCCTTCACTAAACACCTGGCCCAGAGAACAGGGGCAAGGACAGGTGAACATCTCCCCTGTAAGGAGGTGTTGAGGTGTGGGGGTGTGGGGGGGTGGGGGTTGTGCCAGGGGGGTGTGCGGGATGGGGGAGGGGCTCCATACCTCTGTTTCATGACCGTGTCGCGCTGTGGTTTTCCGTGCATGGGAACACACCCGGCAGGGCGGGGGGCACCGGGGGGAAGAACAGATCCTGGATGTTTGGATTTTGGATTGCAGTCAGGGGTGGGAAAACAACGGGGCCACACTCCTGACAGGAAGCGGATCCGGGGGCCACCGGGGCAGGGGGGTCCGGGCCCTGTTTGGGCTAGCGGCACGGCCCTCTGGGCCTCTTGCCGTGTCTGTGACTCGCTGGGAGCTTGCAGCTTCATCCGTTAGCATCTATACCAGCACCCCCCCCCCCCCCACCGCAGAATGAGTCCATGATTTGACTGTCCTCTAGACTCAACTCCAGGTCCTGCTGCTCCAGCCCTGCACTACACCACCAGATTTCACTACTGATCTGACTTCCTGAACCCAGGAGGTAAAGTAATTTAGTGAAATGAGGTGGTGTAGTGCATGGAAGGAGAGAATACCTGCAGACACTGTGGCCCGGAGCACCTGGAGTTGAGCAGCGCTGCCGTAGAGATCTAGGCGCATCAGTAGGTTAGCATGCGCATACGACTCCGCTTTCAGTTGCGCATATTTTGCCTGTTTGTTTTGTATGCAGTGTGGTGTCTCCCTGCCCAGATGCGGGACAGTCTCTCACTGACGCAGCCGCTGAGAACGCCCTGAACGTTACGTCATGCGTCTCCGTCGTGTCAATCTGCAGCGTGCACGTCAGCGGCATCCGTCCCTTCAGCATTCTGAGGAATAGGACCCCGGTAGCTCTTCTCACTGCAGGTAATAGGCGTCCACATCTGTGCCTGATTAGCGTAGCAATGGGGCTCAGTAGCGCTGCGTTAACGAGATCTTCACCCGAGCGGGGTCACGGCCGAGCACAAAGCCGCCTCCAGCCTCCGGGAATAAAGCGTTCATTTGCAGAGAAGGACTGAAACTGGCAGAATGGTTCTGCTTCACATGTCTCCGTCTGATGCATGTTTGGATGAGGGCTTTATCCCGGTCTCCAAGGGCTCATAACGGGAGATGAATCCACATTGTTTCCCTGAAGGTGGCCTTATTGCCTGTTTGCGCCCGGTTTAACTCTGAGTGTGTACTCAGCTGGCTAGAATCAAGCCAGCATGGCTGACAGTTGAGTTGCCTGGTAAATACTGCATAAGGCATTTGCAAGGCAGAGTCCAGCCTCTTTCAGCCATAAAATGTAGGCCAGTATTTACGGGAATTTTGGGAAAGGGAAATTGACACTATCTGATGACAGTGCTGTCATCACGAGGTAGATGTTTAAAAAGCAGTGCAGAAAAGCAATGAAAAGGGACTACAGGGCAGCTTAACTTGGACAGACACTGAGCGTCAACAGACTGGACTAAACCCAGCAACAACGGTTCCACCGATGCGATTGGTCGACTCTTCAGAATGAATATTTTTTATTGGCCACTTCAAACAAACAGGCCTGTCCCGGCGTCTCTGCTCCTTCGCAAACGGCAGCAGAAAAGGGCTGATCTGCAGATCTGCGCAGCGCGTCCTGTGTGGTCGCCGTGGCGATGGTTTGTTTTACGAGCGGCTTCAATCAGTGAGCGTTAAAGTGAACAATTAGACGCTGTTGTATTGTTGTGCTTTTATGTAGCGTTCCCAGAGCTGGCTCTGCCCCCGGAATACTGCTGGCAGAGTTACCCTCTGCCCCCAGAATACTGCTGGCAGAGTTACCCTCCGCCTCCGGAATACTGCTGGCAGAGTTACCCTCCGCCTCCGGAATACTGCTGGCAGAGTTACCCTCCGCCTCCGGAATACTGCTGGCAGAGTTACCCTCCGCCTCCGGAATACTGCTGGCAGAGTTACCCCAGCCTCCGGAATACTGCTGTTGAGGGGGGAGGGAGGGGGGAGGAATTGCAGGTATATGGCTTAATCTGCTTAGTCCAAAGAGGAACGGATAATGCCGTCTAATTACACGTATCACTGTGAGAGAAAAGGAGGAATGTAACGTGTTATTAAGACAAGATCTGACATTTCTAACTCCCTGGACGCCTGGAACCCAGGAGAGTCTGCCCTCAGGTGACTCGACTCATTCAGCTGTCAATCAGGACTGCTGACGGGCGTGTGTGTGAGAGAGACAGGGAGAGAGAAAGAGTGTGTGAGTGTGTGTGTGTGTGTGTGTGTGTGTGTGTGTGTGTGAGAGAGACAGGGAGAGAGAGAGTGTGTGTGAAAGAGATAGGGAGAGAGAAAGAGTGTGTGAGTGTGTGTGTGTGTGTATGAGTGTGTGTGTGTGTGTGTATGAGTGTGTGTGTGTGTGTGTGTGTGTGTGTGTGTGTGAGTGTGTGAGTGTGTGTTAGTGTGTGTGTGCGTATGTGTGCGTGTGTGTGTATGTGTGAGTGTGTGTTAGTGTGTGTGTGGGGGTGGCGGGTGAGACTGGGGGGGTTGGGCAGCTCATTACTCCTGTGCTTAATTAGAGCTTTATGGCCTGGCGCTCTGTGATTTGTGGCGCTCTGTGACTGACAGGAGGTGAGAGTGTGTGATGTGCTGTTGACAGACCCCACAGCTATAAGGCTGAGGGGTCCTGGACAGGCAGTGTGTCTGATTGGACGGGACAGAAACAAGGCAGGAGACACCGCAGGGTTAAACATGTAGCACTATGAATGAGATTTACTGCCCAGCACTAACTTTATATTACGCTACTAATATTCTAAAACTTATATTGTACAGCCTGGACAACTGGACCCATAACATACAAAAATATGCCAAAACAATATTATGTGTGTGTGTGTGTGTGTGTGTGTGTGTGTGTGTGTGTGTGGCTGTGTGTGTGTGGGTGTGTGTGTGTGTGTGTGTGTATGTGTGTGCACGCATGGCTGATTTGATTTGAGTATATTTGACTATGTGGAAGTGGGTGATTTGATTTGACTGTGTAAGTGGGTGATTTGATTTGACTGTGTGAAAGCGGGTGATTTGATTTGACTGTGTGTCAGCGGACGATCTGATGTGAGTGTATGTGACTGCGTGTGGAAGTGTGCCGTGTGACTCTGTCTAAACCCGCTCATTCTGCCAGACGCATGTTTTCCTGCGCTGCTCCTTCCTGCGCTGCCGTTTCCTGTGTGGTGTGTAAGTGAGTCCAGGCGCCACTGCCCACCGCATCACGCCACAACTCGTGTGTGTCTGCGCAGCTCGTGTGTATGTGCGCAGCCCGTACGTGTGTCTGCGCAGCTCGTGTGTATGTGCGCAGCCCTTACGTGTGTCTGCGCAGCTCATGTGTATGTGCGCAGCCCTTATGTGTGTCTTCGCAGCGTTTGTGTGCGCAACTCGTGTGTGTGTGTGCGCGCAGCGTGTGTGTGTGTGTGTGTGTGCAGACGTGCTGCTTAACCTCCATTATCAGCCATTATGTGCATTAATTACCTGTGAAATAACTCAGAGTGGCGGCTGCCGGGGCAGAATGTTCCGGGCTGCCTGCGCTTTGTCTGCAGGATCCGGTGTGGGGGGGGCGGGGGGGGGGGGGGGGGGGGGGGATGGGGGGTGGGTAAAGGGGCGCTTGTGGTCTGAGCGACGGCAGTGCCTTTTTGTAAGAGGTTTAGAAGGCAAATGAGTCGCTCCTGGCGATCGGGCTGGCTGGGATAAGGACGCGGTGGCGGTCGGCTGCAGAGCTGGCAGGACAGAGCAGGAGTGCGCTGTGCGTGCGTTTGGGGTTGGGGGGGGGGGGGGGTGGGGTAAAGTCTGCGACCGTGTGTTTGCACTGGTGGAGGGGGTGGGGTGGGGTGGGGAGAGTGACTCAAAGGCAGAGTCTCCCAGCATGCATCTGAACAGAGACAGGAATGTGTCCCGGCAAGAACACCAGGTGGACGGGCTTTCAGCGCAAACCAACCTTGAAGACGAGCGATTGAATTCCCACTTCCTCTCCACACTTCCTCCACCGCGGCGAGGCCGGCGGGAGTCATCCTGACCGCCACCTCAGCCCCCCTCCCCACCCCAGCACCCCCTCCATCACTTACCCCCCCAACCCCCCCCCCAGCGCCCCCTCCATCACTCACCCCCCCACCTCCCCACCCCAGCACCACCGCCACCCCTATCAATGCGCTTTTGTTTCCTCAGCAGAGAGAGAAGAGGCAAAGAGAGGAGGGAAAGAGAGAGGAAAGAGAAGAGGAAGAGGAGGGAGAAGAGGAAGATGAGGGATAGAGAGAAGAGGGAGTAGAGGGAGAGGAGGAAGAGGATGGAGAAGAGGAAGAGGATCTGTACAAGTCTCTCAGCTTAAAAATTGTCCTTTACAGAATATGGTTTGTGAGCTTGTGTACCCTCTTGTAGTGATGCACGTTTTGTTGTTGATGTTACTGAAGCCCCTTTGCCTGGCTAGTTTCTGTTCTCCTGTTCTCTAAGTGTTAGCATGCCGCGGAGCAGCTGTGCAGGGCAGGACTCCTGTAGCTAGGTAACTGAGCAGAGTCTGAGAGGTCTGATAGAACACGCTCAGAGTAATGGGACAGACTCATAAAGCCATGCTCGTCTGGCCTCCAAACTGCCATCGCTTATACGACCCACAAACTGCCATCGCCAAGATGACCCTCAAACTGCTATCACCTTGATGACCCTCAAACTGCCATCACCAAGACAAACCTCAAACTGCCATCGCCAAGACAAACCTCAAACTGCCATCGCCAAGACAAACCTCAAACTGCCATCGCTAAGACGACCCTCAAACTTCCATTACCTAGACGACCCTTAAACTGCCATCACCAAGACGACCCTCTAACTGCCATCGCCAAGACAACCCTCAAACTGTCATCGCCAAGACGAACCTCAAACTGCCATCACCAAGACGACCCTCAAACTTCCATCGCCAAGGCGAACCTCAAACTGCTATCGCTAAGACGACCGTCAAACTGCCATCGCCAAGACGAACCTCAAACTGCCATCGCCAAGACGACCCTCAAACTGCTATCACCAAGACAAAATGGTTTCCCACTAACCAAGCTGCACAGGCTGGTTAGTTTGGCAGGCTGAAGGAGAGGCTCATTCACAGAAGGATTTTAAACAGGGCAAGGCAGGCTGGGAAGTTTCATCATAATAACAATTTATAGTTTTTCCAGGGGGGGGGAGGTGTTTTGTGTTCAGTGGTTATTTCAGTATTAAACAAAAAAAGAAAGGATTAGAGGTGTCTGGATTTGTGTGGCTGAGAGAGAAAGCAGCGTTTTGTGCGGCTGAGAAAACAAACACGAATGCGCAGGGAGAAGCAGCTCATAAACACGCAGCCATCTTCCGGATATTCCTAATTACACATGCGGGCGATGAAGCGCGTCGCATCGTCTCCTTACATGTCCCAGCAACGCCCTTGTTTTTCACGTGTACATTTGTCTTGTAAACCATGCCAGTAAAATCCTTACATTTATTCACACGATGTAATCAAGCCCTTGGCAGTTGTGTTTGAACACGTCTTTATGTGCGACTAGGCGCAGCCACAAGTGCTGTAATGAGGTACAAACCCAGCTCCCGCTCCACACGCTCCAGATGAGGACTCTGCCATTTTGTTTTCCTCTGTTTTTCCCTCTTTCGTTTGATTTAGATGAGTAAACATCTCTGTTTCTCAGGGACAGCAAACGAACCCTGACCACAGATCTGACCCGCGTGGCCTGCATGGCACCGAGAGGCCGCAGCGGGGCCAGAACACGCATGGCTGCACACGGTTTGGCGGTAAGACCCTGCCCCTGTTTGGCAGTAGAACCCTATCCCTGTTTGGGAGTAGAACCCTATCCCTGTTTGGGAGTAGAACCCTATCCCTGTTTGGGAGTAGAACCCTATCCCTGTTTGACAGTAGAACCCTATCCCTGTTTGGCAGTAGAACCCTATCCCTGTTCGGCATAGGAACCCTATCCCCGTTTGGCAGTAGAACCCTATCCCTGTATGGGAGTAGAACCCTATCCCTGTTTGGCAGTAGAACCCTATCCCTGTTTGACAGTAGAACCCTATCCCTGTTTGGCAGTAGAACCCTATCCCTGTTTGGCAGTAGAACCCTATCCCTGTTTGGGAGTAGAACCCTATCCCTGTTTGGCAGTAGAACCCTATCCCTGTTTGGCAGTAGAACCCTATCCCTGTTCGGCAGTAGAACCCTATCCCTGTTTGGCAGTAGAACCCTATCCCTGTTTGGCAGTAGAACCCTATCCCTGTTCGGCAGTAGAACCCTATCCCTGTTTGGCAGTAGAACCCTATCCCTGTTTGGCAGTAGAACCCTATCCCTGTTTGGCAGTAGAACCCTATCCCTGTTTGGCAGTAGAACCCTATCCCTGTTTGACAGTAGAACCCTATCCCTGTTTAGCAGTAGAACCCTATCCCTGTTTGACAGTAGAACCCTATCCCTGTTTGGCAGAAGAACCCTATCCCTGTTTGGCAGTAGAACCCTATCCCTGTTTGGCAGTAGAACCCTATCCCTGTTTAGCAGTAGAACCCTATCCCTGTTTGGCAGTAGAACCCTATCCCTGTTCGGCAGTAGAACCCTATCCCTGTTTGGCAGTAGAACCCTATCCCTGTTTGACAGTAGAACCCTATCCCTGTTTGGCAGTAGAACCCTATCCCTGTTCGACAGTAGAATCCTATCCCTGTTCGGCAGTAGAACCCTATCCCTGTTTGGCAGTAGAACCCTATCCCTGTTTAGCAGTAGAACCCTATCCCTGTTTGGCAGTAGAACCCTATCCCTGTTTGGCAGTAGAACCCTATCCCTGTTTGGCAGTAGAACCCTATCCCTGTTTAGTGGGCATGTTAGAGCTTCCCATCATCAAAACAAGCACACAAATACACAAAAACTCAAGTACACATAGTGTATGAAACATGAAATGCCAAAGAGCAAATTCATTATTATTAAACTGTGGTCATTATCCATGTGCAGGGTTATTTATTCAGTTGTGTCAGGACTGAAATTTGCATCCAGTGGAGTCAGGCAGTCTTCAGTACAGATGAGGAAGTCGTTGCATATGAGGCATTTACTTGGATTTGTGTGCTTGGTTTCGGCACAGACACCTTCTGCCAAGACCAGGCATCACACTGTATGGACGAGGAAGACGAGGAGGACGAAGGCAGACGTTAGAGCAGCTGAGAACATGGGAGGCGAGAGAAACGGGTCTGTGTGAAAAAGGGGATAAATTCACAGCCCGCACTCTTGTGTAATCCCTTCCTCCGGGATCGTTTTCCCAGCTGACTGGAACAGGATCCCAGCGGTTTGAACTTATCTGGTTTCAGTTTAGGCGGCGGGATCAGTAATCCGCTGATCCCTTTTTCCGCCGCTGTGTCACAGAACCCCGGCGAGGGATGAAGAGGAGGAGGACGAGCGGCGCGCAGTGGGGCTTCCGCTAGCCTCACTTCCCACAATCCTTTCCGGAGAAACATCGCCGGTTCTCACGAGCGTCAGAGCTTTCCGAAGAGCGGAGGTGAGTTTGGAGACGGGCGCGTTGCTGAGCAGCGAAGTGCCGGGCCTAAACGCCACACCGGACTGCTGCTCTGAGCGCGAGCACCGTTTCCTCACTCCCTGCACTCTTCTATCCATCTGTGGGAAGCCATCCTTTCATTCACCTTCCTTCCGCCCCAGTAAAGAGAGAGAGAGAAAGAAGGGATGAAATGAAAGAGAGAGGCTCTTGCTATCCGGGGCAGATTTCTTCGCTGTGGAAGGCCACATGTACCAGACTGCAGTCAGGCTGTCGTCAGGCTGTCTCCCCCGGAGAATGTGGCGACCGCAGCCCCCGCACGACCCCCCCCTCGAGAGCGGGCAGGGAGAGCAGCATGTGGAGAGCCGCTGCAGCCCCCCCCCCCCCCCCCAGACTCGTTCTACTCGAGCGGCGTCTCTGCTTTATAAGGGCTGGGGCCTCCAAAACACACAAACAACTCCCAGCAGGAAACAGCGAAACCACAGCCCTTTTCATGGAGTGGGGGGGGTGATGCAAAACCAAAACACCCTGTGTAAGTTCCACAAACTGGCGGGGTCAGCTCACATTTACAGAGACAGAGGGCAGCCGGTGCCGGGGTTTATGGGTATCCTAATTCGCTTCCGGAGGTTTTCCTCTTTCCTAAGTCCCACTCTGGAGCCGGAGGCCGAGGTTGGGGTGGACCGGCATGCCGTGGTCAGATGGCGGTAATGGTTCCTGGCAGGGAGGTAAACCAAGCCAAATTGGTGGTGTCAGAATGGGCTCAGGAAGTCCGCCGGTGGCTGATGGGGCGTGGGGAAACTCGGGAAAAGTGTTTTCAGATTTCCCCATTTCCCGGCGGCCGGAAAGATCTGGAGATTCCTGGAGCCTGTCGGAGAGACCGTGACGGACCACCGGAGGCCCTGTTGGGGGACAAGCGGCGTTCCAGAGGGGGCTGAGCAGCGTTCCAGAGGGGTAAGAGCAGCGTTCCAAAGGGGGCTGAGCAGCATTCCAGAGGGGGAAGAGCAGCGTTCCAGAAGGGACTGAGCGGCGTTCCAGAGGGGGCTGAGCGGTGTTCCAGAGGGGGACGAGCGGTGTTCCAGAGAGGGGGCTGAGCGGTGTTCCAGAGGGGGACGAGCGGTGTTCCAGAGGGGGACGAGCGGGATTCCAGAGAGGGGGTGAGTGGCTGCAGGTTTAATTACCAGCTCCAGAAAACATGGCCGCCATGGGAAGCATTAACTGCTGTGAAGTTCTGTGTGCAGTTTGCACTCGTGCTGATTTACAGTGTTTTATTATTATTGTTTAAGTCAGACCATGTGGGGCTTTCTCTGGGCTAAATGCCACTTACTACAACACACACACACACGTACATACACAGGCACACACACACACACACACACACACACACACACACATGTATGTGTACACACACACACACACACACACTCACACGCGCGTCAGCAAGCCCCCGGCTCTGCGGTGGCTCCTCCACAGTGGCGGCGTTTATGACTTCCTGCTTGCGCCGCTAATGAAACCCTTGCCTCTCCACTTAGAGCCTCTTCCTAACTCACGGCTCAGATAGGTGCCAAACAGTGAGGGACCGCCAAGAGAGAGAGAGCGGGAGCGAAGGGGGGGGGGCCGAGAGAGAGAGAGCGGGAGCGAAGGGGGGGGGGGCAAGAGAGAGAGAGCGGGAGCGAGGGGGGGGGCCGAGAGAGAGAGCGGGAGCGAAGGGGGGGGGCCGAGAGAGAGAGAGAGCGGGAGCGAAGGGGGGGGGGGGGCAAGAGAGAGAGAGCGGGAGCGAAGGGGGGGGGGGCAAGAGAGAGAGAGAGCGGGAGCGAAGGGGGGGGGGCCGAGAGAGAGAGCGGGAGCGAAGGGGGACCGCCGGAAAAACGAGTCATCGAGTCGCGGGACAGACACTGCCGCCACCGCCGTCTCCATCACCCCCCCCACCCCCCCCTAGGCTGGGGGCCCCGCACTCAGGTGATAATGAGGATGCTGTTTGCTTTAACAGTGCTGTGAGCCAGGCTCTGGGGGACTGCCTGGGACAGTGTCTCTGCCTGCACCGCCAGCCCTGGCCTCTGACAGCTCCCCCCCCACCCCACCCCCCCGGGAGTGATTAAGTTTTTAGGGAGCTGGCGTGCAGATATAGGGGTGAGAGGGTAAAGAGGGGGGATTTATTAGGGCTGTAAATTAGAGTTTTCCTGCCCCCACCCCTCACCCACCCACGCGCCCCCTCCCCCGCCCCTTCCTTCATAGTGGCCCTAGTATACCTCACTCCTCTTACAGACAAGGCCCGTGCAGGAGCGCACCCCCCCCCCCTTTTATTAACAACCAGACATTCTACTGTGCTGTATTATCTACAGGACTAAAACACACACATTATACTGTGCTGTATTATCTACAGGACTAAAACACACACATTATACTGTGCTGTTTTATCTATGGGACTAAAACACACACATTCTACTGTGCTGTATCATCTACGGGACTAAAACACACACATTCTACTGTGCTGTATCATCTATGGGACTGAAACACACACATTATAGTGTGCTGTATTATCTATGGGACTAAAACACACCTATTTTACTGTGCTGTATTATCTACAGGACTAAAACACACACATTATAGTGTGCTGTATTATCTACGGGACTAAAACACACACATTCTACTGTGCTGTATCATCTATGGGACTAAAACACACACATTATAGTGTGCTGTATTATCTACAGGACTACAACACAATATATGAAAATTATGTGTCAGTTATCAAGTCTGCCATTTGTTTAACATTTGTAAACATTTGTTTACCAATATCTTACATATATACTTGGAGCATCTGGTGTTTCTGATTTTACCTGGTTTGTGTACTGTGAAATGCTCTTTGACAGCAGTACTGTAAACCATTTCCTTTCAGAAAACTTTTTTCGAGTTCCAGAATATGTATAATCTTTAAAAACAGTGTCACGTTGAAAGCTGGCTGTGGCACAGTGGCTGTGGCACTCTCTCCATTAAAGGGGTTTTCTGTGAGAAATGTGTGTTTATAGGGGGAGCGCTGGATGGAAATGGGCTTAATTGCCTCTGACAGGGAGCGCCACACAGCGACCCGAGCGTGCGGCTGGTCCTGCAGGGAACCGGTCCAAACACACAGAACCTTTGACTTCCCTCTGTTCAGTTCACAGAGAGCCCCTCTGTAACCCTCCTGACTACAAGCTGCCTGTTGGCTAAATACACAGTGAGGCCCTTATATTTGGAACCTTATTATCCTGCAGCAGAATAGTCAGTGAGAGAGTCCCGCAGAGAATTTCAATCATGGAGGTGTTCTCGTTCATTTTGACCCCTGTGACGCGTGAACAGGACCTAGAATGGCGTCACATTTGTGTACAGTGCCTGTAAGAGCTCACAGACTCTTACTCTCATCACACTGACAGGTCTCAACGCGCTGACAGATCTATTTATTCAGTCACACTGCTTGAAGCACTTCAAGTTTTTGAGTGTGTGTGTGTGTGTGTGACTGTCTGTATGTGATAGTGTATGTGTGTGTGTGTGTGTGTGACTGTCTGTATGTGATAGTGTATGTGTGTCTGTGTGTGCATGTGTGCTAGCCCAAGAGAGAGAAAATGGGTCCTTCTTTTGTTGTTTTAGAGAGAAGAGAGAACCTGAACGCCCCCCCCCCCCCAAGCTGTGGTCATGGCTGTCGGACTGATTCCAGCCCATCTGAAGGGGGGGGGCTTATCACTGCTGCATGGATGAAGCAGAGAAGTGCGGGGGGGGGGGGTGGGGGGGGGAGACTGTCTCCCCAAACCGGGCCTGTGCTTTGGGGTCCCAGCTGAGCAGATAAACCCATTCCGGGAGAGGGACTCAGGGGTGGGGGGGTTGTGGGGTTGTGGGGGGGTTGTGAATTGGTGGGGCGGTGATCTCACTAAACCCACTGCGCACATCAAGCTGTCCAACCAAAACCTCACACAGGGTGGGGTGAAATCACAGTACTGTCTGCCGATCTACACACTCGTCCAGAAAACCCAGTGGAGGTGTGTTTATGTGGGGGGGGGGTGCATTGCCATCGCTAGGTTACTGATAAAACGCGGGGGTGTATGGTGTCTGGTCATTGATTACAGCATATCAGCTTTGTGACATTTGATAAAACAACACAGCTGACCTCCCCAGGAGGAACGGAGGCAGAATAAAGGGGAGATTCATGGAAGCAGCCTTTATCATGGGGTCCTTCCCTGGAAGATAAGCTGTAGCATTCCCACCCCACCCCACCCCACCCCACCCCCCCACCCCCCCAGGGGGCAAACCCTCGGGGGTTGATAAGAGGGGCTTTGATGTGGGCTGGGGGGTGGAGGATCCGTGTCGGGGTGGGGGAGAGCGAGGTCAGGGGTTGACAGTGGTGGCCAGGTGTGGCTGAACACACCGCAACCTGGAAAAGTGCTGTAGGCCCGATTTTATCTTTCACTTATTTGGCTACCCAGGTTTGCAGTATCCGAAGACTTTCCAAAATCCTGCAGGAGAGATAAAGCAGCATTGGGGCGGGTGGGGGGCGAGGGGGGGGGGGAGGTTGTAGCCAGTAGGGCGCTGGGATTTTTACAGCTCTGCTGTTCCAGAATGTTCCAGCGGGGTGGCAGGCTCGGCCGCCTGTCTGTCTCCATCGCTCTGTCTCTCTCTTAATTAGAAACACAACTGCAGATCTGCAGAGCGGCGACACGCTAACTTCGCTACAGCTAACAGAGCAGCGGCGCGCTTAGAGAGCAGCGGTGCGCTAACAGAGCAGGGATGTGCTAACAGAGCAGCGGTGCGCTAACAGCGCTAACAGAGCAGCGGCACGCTAACAGAGTAGCGGCGCGCTAACAGAGATAACAGAGCAGCGGCGCGCTTACAGAGATAACAGAGCAGCGGCGCGCTAACAGAGATAACAGAGCAGCGGCGCGCTTACAGAGCAGGGATGTGCTAACAGAGCAGCGGCACGCTAACAGAGCAGGGATGTGCTAACAGAGCAGGGATGTGCTAACAGAGCAGCGGTCTGCTAACAGAGCAGCAGTGTGCTAACAGAGTAGCTGCACGCTAACAGAGATAACAGAGTAGCGGCACGCTAACAGCACTAACAGAGCAGCGGCACGCTAACAGAGTAGCGGCACGCTAACAGAGCTAACAGAGCAGGGATGTGCTAACAGAGCAGCGGCGTTGTTAACCACGTCACTCAGCAGCGGCGTGTAAACGCGGCGGGAGCGACAGAGAGGAGCGCCACGCTGTAAACAGCACAGCGGTAATCTGAGCCTCCCGCTGATTTATCCGCCAAAGTCACTCCTGCGGCCTGGAGGACCGGGTCTGGCCTCTCAGACCCGGAGACTGCGGCCCGATAGCCAGATAAGACGTGTGAAAGCCATCTGTCTCTCAGTGTTTCAAACTGAGGTTTACTAACAACGTGCAAAATCTAGATCCAGTTTGAAGAGTTCTGATAAAACACTGGGATAAAATGCTTCTTTTTTAACTTACATGTAAATTTGTTTATTGAAGGGACATTCTAGTTAAATTTTTTTTTTAAATCATTCATGGCCATGTCTAAATCCTTATATATCAAGGTTCATATTTAAGGGCACATGCTTAATTATTGTCAGAGCAGCCAAGAGCGAGTGATTGATTGCTGAGACTTCCTGCTGGGCCCCCTAACTCTTCCACAGTGATCATTTTCCCACAATGCAACGCTTCTCTGTGGGCCATTGTTCCTCCATTGTGTGGTTGTGTGTTCGTCCCCTGTGTAATGGACGACACTGTGGTTAAAGAGTAACCAGGACAAGGGCAGCGCATTACCAGAGCAGCTGTGCGGCCTGTGAACGCACCCCCCCCCCCGCCTTAGACCCCCCCCCCCCCCGGGATGCCCGAATAATGGCCACTGAGACGTGAGGCGATGACTCGCCCCTGCTGGCCGAACACGGGCAGGTGAACCCGCCTACAGGACCGGACCAGAAACAGCCCCTCAGCTATGGAGCAGCGTGAGTCTGTTTTTAAACATTTAATACTATTCTCAGGGACTGTAAACTGTGAACTTAATTACGCTGTTGAACCCGAGCAGACGAAACAGAGACGCCACTCAGATATATGCAAGGCCCCAAGTGCAATAAAATAAAATGAAAAGGATCCAGTAAAAACATCATGTTTCCATATAAACTAAATACTCTTGCCCTCGATTAAAAAAAAAAATATATATATATATATATTTTTTTTAAGGAACATTAAACATAAGCACATTAGGCCCTCTCATCGGTCAAACAGGAATCAGCTCAGTCCTAAAACGTGAGCCCTCTGGCCTGTTTTACGGCCTACGGAGTCGTTGTAGGCGAGGTTCATGTGGAGAAGGGTTCATTCAGCAGTTTGTGGGTGAGGTTCATGTGGAGAAGGGTTCGTTCATCACTCTTTACTCAGGGAAAGCGCTTCTTCGTTCTGTGGTCAGGGAGAAGAGACCAGCTTCCCAATGCTTCACACACATGCACCCGCGTTGGAGTCTGGTTGGAGAGGGGAGGGTCTGATTGGGGGGGGGGGGGGATCATGGTCTGATGGCTCCTGGGTAATGAGTCCCTCCTGTGAGCAGCCTTTCTGGGAGAGTGATGGGGTGAGAGAGTCTACAGCATCAGAGTCCATATAGAGCCAGAGGCTGACAAGCTTTATCTCTCCCCCCCTCTATCTATCTCCCCCCATCTCTCCCCCCTCTATCTATCCCCCCTCTGTCTATCTCCCCCCTTTTGCTGTCTATCTATCTCTCTCCATCTCACTCTCTCTCACTCTCTCTCTCCCCTCTCTCTCACTCTGTCTATCCATCTCTGTCCCTCTCCCTCACTCTCTCTTTCTCTCTCCCTGTATCTCTCTTCCTCTCTCTCTCCCTCTCTCTCTTCTCTCTTTTTTCCCCTCTCTCTATCTCTCTCTCCTCTCTTCTCCTATCTCTCTCCCTCTCTCTTCCCCATCCCTCTCTCTCTCTTTCTCTCTTCTCTCTCTCTTCCCCATCTCTCTCTCCCTCTCTCTCCCTCTCCTTCTCGTTCCCTCTGTCACTCCTTCTCTCTCTCCCTCTCTATCAAATTCAAATTCAAATTCAAATGGCTTTATTGGCATGACGTAACACTGTACATATTCCCAAAGCAAGCGTTTAAACATTGAAAAGCTAAACATTAATTAGAAAACATACTACAGTAAATAGTATCTATCTCTCTCCTTCTCTCTCTCCCTCCATCCCTGTTGACTCTCTCTTACACTTCTCCAGCGGGGTTCTGATCTCTGTTTGCTCTGTTTGGGTCCCCCCCCCTCGAACAGGAAAAATAAACTTGACCCAGGTATGGCAGCACGTTCCCACGGAGATGTGCCCCCCCCCCCCAATGCTGCCCCCCCCTCACATTCCACAGCCTCCCCCCCCCAGCTGGCCCTGTTTACCCAGGTGAGAGGAGCAAACTCGCCTGAAGTCCATCCCAGATCCACTTCCCACATCCTCACATCCCCACTACACTGCGCCGTGGCGGGAGAGAGGGAGCGAGGGAGAGAGGGAGAGAGGGAGAGAGAGAGAGAGGGACTGATGAGGGAGTCCGTCATCCTGCCCACTGATTTCAGTTCATCTTCATCTCTACATTACATTGCATTCATGTGGCAGATGCTCTTATCTATAGCGACGTATAATAAGTGCATACCGAAGGTCATTGGAACAATTACAAAACACAGGTCCGATAAGGCACAATACTCATTATGTAACAGTTAATCACAGCCATGAACACAGTTAGTCCAGTTCACACAGTAGGCTAAGCATAGGCTCTTGTCAGGGAGTAATGTTAAGTCAGACTATGAGGCCTGACAATGGGCTACTTCTGAGGACAGAAATAAGCCCACATACTGTGCACCATAGCTGTGCCTTTTTTATTGATGTGCTGGTTTTTGACTGTAATTCTGTTTGTTTCTGGCGTCAGTGGTAATAGAGCACACTGCGCACCCTTTTCACTGCTTGTGTGTAATTGCAACCATTCACAGGGAAGGAGTCGTTTAAGATGAGCCTGTCTGGAGGTCACTGCTGAGCGATATTAAAACCAGTAAGAGCTTGAGGCCTGGGGTTTGAGCTGAGCGTGATGAGTTTTTATAGCCTCCTAAATCCCGGTCTTATGGGCAGATGAGCGCTTGGCCCAGAACCTCAGTCATGGGACCAGACTGCCCGTGTTATCTCTGCAGCAGGTCAGAGAACGACAGGAAGACTCATGAAAGAGAAAGGGAATGAGTGAAAGAGGGAGGGGGGGAGCACGGCTGTGCAGAATGAATGGCTGACCTTCCGCGGAGGGGTCGAAGGTCGGAGGCGTTGGGGAGCCCCATCTGTGTGAGCGCCAGGGGGAGGGGAGGGCATTCCCACACTCCAGACCGGGCGCTTCTCGCAGGCTGTGAAAGCGCGATGCCGCCACACATTCCTCCCTGATCCTGCCGACGAGCAGCGCTGAGCTCCACCAGGGCTGAGCAGCGCTGAGCTCCACCAGGGCTGAGCAACGCTGAGCTCCACCAGGGCTGAGCAGCGCTGAGCTCCACCAGGGCTGAGCAGCGCTGAGCTCCACCAGGGCTGAGCAGCGCTGAGCTCCACCAGGGCTGAGCACTCACAGGGCTGAGCTCCACCAGGGCTGAGCAGCGCTGAGCTCCACCAGGGCTGAGCAGCGCTGAGCTCCACCAGGGCTGAGCAGCGCTGAGCTCCACCAGGGCTGAGCAGCGCTGAGCTCCACCAGGGCTGAGCACTCACAGGGCTGAGCAGCGCTGAGCTCCACCAGGGCTGAGCAGCGCTGAGCTCCACCAGGGCTGAGCAGCGCTGAGCTCCACCAGGGCTGTGCAGCGCTGAGCACTCACAGGGCTGTGCAGCGCTGAGCACTCACAGGGCTGAGCAGCGCTGAGCTCCACCAGGGCTGAGCACTCACAGGGCTGTGCATCGCTGAGCACTCACAGGGCTGAACAGCGCTGAGCTCCACCAGGGCTGAGCACTCACAGGGCTGTGCAGCGCTGAGCTCCACCAGCGCTGAGCACTCACAGGGCTGTGCAGCGCTGAGCACTCACAGGGCTGTGAAATGGCAGCACTGACCGGAGCAGGTTTTTATTTGTGGTTGTGTGTCTGAGCTGCAGGCCTAAATGTGTACAAATGTGTACATACACACGTGAGCAAACACTCACACGCACACACACACACACACAAGCATCCACGTACACACACATGCACATGCAAATGCACACACATACACACACACACACACAAGCATCCACGCACATACACATACACACGCACACACACAAAGAATTCAAACACTGCTTTTTATCATACTGGCGCTTAGCAGTGTCTGAAGGAGACACAATAACCCTTCAGACTGAAGGATACGGATGAGGACCGTGCGTGAGCAGCCCTTCCGAAGCCCTCAGAGATAATCTCAGGATAGATGGATGTGAGTAATGCTGTTTTGGGTTGCGCTCGACCCGCTCTGTCGCGGGACAGGAAGTGCCTGTGCTCTCGCTGTGCGCAGGGAGCAGCCAGCAGGTCTGCACGCCGTGCGAGGAGCAGACTGTCCGTGCGGCGGGAGCCTCCTTCCTGGCGCTGTTCCGGCGCGGAGCGGACACATGGTCCCAATTTCCCGCCTGAGCGTGGAGGAGAGGAGGCAGGGGCAGACAGAAGCGTGCAGTCTGTTAGTATCCCGGGAATAGTCCCCATACGTTAATATACCGGGAATAGTCCTCAGATGTTAATATCCTGGGAATGGTCCACAGACGTTAATGTACCGGGAATAGTCCACAGACGTTAATATACCGGGAATAGTCCACAGACGTTAATATACCAGGAATAGTCCTCAGACATTAATATCCTGGGAATAGTCCACAGACATTAATATCCTGGGAATAGTCCACAGACGTTAATATACTGGGAATAGTCCACAGACGTTAATATCCTGGGAATAGTCCTCAGACGTTAATATACTGGGAATAGTCCCCATACGTTAATATACCGGGAATAGTCCCCATACGTTAATATACCCGGAATAGTCCACAGACGTTAATATACCGGGAATAGTCCACAGACGTTAATATCCTGGGAATAGTCCACAGACGTTAATGTACCGGGAATAGTCCACAGACGTTAATATACCGGGAATAGTCCCCAGACGTAAATATACCGGGAATAGTCCCCATACGTTAATATACCGGGAATAGTCCACAGACGTTAATATACCGGGAATAGTCCCCAGACGTAAATATACCGGGAATAGTCCCCATACGTTAATATACCGGGAATAGTCCTCAGACGTTAATGTACCGGGAATAGTCCACAGACGTTATGTGCTCCGCTGTCGGTCCCAGGAGAGAACTTGCACCTTCAACATGGGGCAGTCGGCATGACGACGTGCACCAAAATGGAGGCCTCTACCTGTGCCATGGCGAGGTGTGGCATTGGGGGAGAAGAGGCGTGGGGGGGTCCAGGTTTCACACACGGAACTGGAGCCCCAGCCCGGCGGGGGGGTAATTAAAACAAACTGCCAGTGCTTTTTAAATTCAGGGCAAACAAACAGGCACTGCAGTCTCTCCAGCACAGCCCCCCCCCCCTCCAACCCCCCCCCAGCGCAGGGCACAGGGGGGCCGTCAGCACACGCAGGGACGAGAGGTGACAGTTGGGCCCAGACCAGCCCTGGCTGAGCCCGGGGAGCATGCCCCCCCCCCCCTCAGCTGTTTGGGGCAGGTAACGACCCCTCCAGACAGACACACGCTGTGTTTGTTTAAACTCCAAAAAGGGCCATCCATGTTTTTTGCGAAACGTGTTGTTTCAACCTATTATTTTCTTTAACCTGGTTCCCTCCCACCCTCTCTCCCCCCCCTCTCTCTCTCTCCCTCTCTCCCTCCCTCTCTCTCTCTCTCTCTCTCTGGCAGAAATCCCCCAGCTGTTATGGTTGCTGGAGAGGTATCGGCCATTTCCCGCTCCCACGGTCGATGCTCACTCTCCCGTGCGAGAGACGGTGGTGAACGCGAGTCAAACTGTCGGAACGACTTCAGCTCAGGATCGGGAAGAGAGATTAAAGCCCAGATCAAACGCAGGCTATATGAGAGAGAGAGGAAGGACCAATCAACACAGAGAGACAGGAAGAGTGCGAGAGAGAGAGAGAGAGAGAGAGAGAGAGGGAGATAGAGACGGGGGGCTTGATCCCATTCACTCAGTCACATTGTTCAGGGTTTTGTAAAGTGGCTCTGGTCCGTACAATAAGGTGGGACAGAGATCCAAGGGGACAGTAAACACACGGGGGACCATTTTCACAGACACACGTTGAGCTTAGCCCTGGACTAAATGGAGTTTTTAATGGAGAATCTCCATTCAAAATTGAAGTTAGTCTGGGGCTAGGCTTAATCTGTGTCAGTGAAACAGACCCCGGATGTTCCAGCGGCAGAGCTTTTCTGTCCCAGAAGGCCGTGGTTGAAAGGCTGTTTTTGAACAGGTAAACATGCAAATTACAATCTAAAGCAGTGGTTCCCACCACCGTTTTTATTAAATGAATTGATTCAATTGTACAAGTAAGAGTGCCAAGGTCAATTTTTTAAGATTTTGAAAAACGAATAAAAAATGTTTTGTAAATGAGCCGCACTCCTTCTCAGCACTGAACAAGTTGTCAGTCTGTCAGAGTGTGCGTGTCAGAGCCGAAGGTACAGAGGTGTGGAGGATGTCGCTGCAGCGTCGTCACACGCTAAAGAAGTCGTGAAGCGCCCGCGTGGTCGGGACCTTCCTCAGGGGACCTTCCTCAGGGGACCTTCCTCAGGGGACCTTCCTTAGGGGACCTTCCTCAGGGGACCTTCCTCAGGGGACCTTCCTCAGGGGACCTCGGAACACAATGCTGCAGTGACCCAGCCGTGCCCGCTGATAGAGACATTGAGCCGGTCCGAGCACACCAGCGACGTGGCGATTTCTAATCAATGGTGGCGTCTGCACTTACGATTGGGGGGGGGGGGGCTGCCGAGCTGAGGCATTGTTGAGAAGCGGGGGGGCGGGGGGGATTGGGGTGACAGGGGGCAAATTTAAAGCCAGTGGACAGATTACGGTCTGCTCCATGTGTTGAGTCTCGCGGTGGGAACCAGCACAGGAAGGGAGAGACTTCCCACCGGCTGTGTCCAGGGTCAGAGGTCAGAGGTCAGCCATGCTTGTCTTTAGCTCTCAGGTAACAGAGAGATAGAGGAAGAAAGAGAGAGAGAGAGACAGCCTCTCTTTCCCAGGGAATTTAGATGTCTTCTCAGCCTGTCAATCATTGTCTATGAGACTCTGTTTCTCTCTCTCACTCTCTCTTTTTCTCTTCCTTTCTATCACTCTCACTCTCTCTCTCTGTCCCACAGGCACACGATTCAGAATCAAGCAAAGATGATGTACTGGAAAAAGCATACATCAGTCATGTTTTTCATTCAGTCTTTTTATCTCCTTGTGCTTTTCACTCTCTCTCTCTCTCTCTCTCTCATTTATTTTCGCTGTTTTATTTACTGACCAGCCACCCTTTTCCATGTTACAACATACTCGCCCGGTAACGCATTTCCAAAGCTGCAGATACTTTTACAGGACAGATTCACATGAAGGATCTTTCTCAGTGCCACAGCTGTCCCAGCAGAGATTCTAACCTCCACCCCTCAGGTCCAGAGTTCAGGGGTATAATCATTATCCCACATGCTCTGGGAGAGTCTTTAACAGTGTCTCAGGTGCATGCAGGCTGGTGTAACTGCCACGGCCAATAAGCTATTTAAAACAGAGTCAATGACATATGATGTGTTCCAAACCGTCCGGCTGAGTCTTTCTGCTTAGCTCCCAGACCTCAGTGTCTCTGTCTTCCTTTCTACAGCGACTCAGTCCTCCCTGTCAGTCTCTCCTCCCTGTCAGTCTCCCTCGTTCTTTGTTGTGTCTCTCTTTCTTTACCTTCTGCACAATCTTTCTGTCTCTCTCTCTGTGTCTCTATCTTCCACACAATCTCTCTGTCTCTCTCTCTCTGTGTCTCTATCTTCTGCACAATCTTTCTGTCTCTCTCTCTGTCTGTCCCTATCTTCCACACAATCTCTCTGTCTCTTTCTCTCTCTCTGTCTCTATCTTCCACACAATCTCTCTGTCTCTCTCTCTGTCTCTATCTTCCACACAATCTTTCTCTCTCTCTCTCTCTCTCTGTGTCTCCCGGTGTCTCTCGGCCTTGCGTTCGCAGGAGCCTTATTGGCTTGTCTAACGAGCGGTTTTGATGTCTCGCGCACTCTGTCCTCCTGTCACGGATCGTCGGTTCTGAAGGCTCTGACCCTGGAGTGACTCCCCGTCGATCAATCAGAACCTCTAGAACCGCCAGACCCGCCAGACCCGCCCGCCGTCTCCAGGGCTGCCCCAGACCCGCCCGCCGTCTCCACGGTGACCCAGACCCGCCCGCCGTCTCCACGGTGACCCAGACCCGCCCGCCGTTCTCAGACGCACACGGCCCCCTGAAACGCTTCAGCACAGTGGCATGGCGGGAAAATCGCAGTGGTCAGAATCCTCCCAATATTCATAAACCCATTGATATTGCAGAAATGCTGGCTACTGGTGTACAGTGCGCATTTTCCACCAACAGAAGCCTGTGGAGCACAGTTACTGGGGAATTAAACTTTTCAATTCCTTTTTGACTTTCTGATTATTATTATTTAATTACAGCTGTGATATTTGACGTCTGAATGGATCTGCTCATGCTAGCAGGCTACATGCGGGGGATGAGGGGTTTTATTGGGGGGTACAGGGCCTCTTTATGGGACCCTGTGGAAGAATAGGAGAAGGGGTCCCCAGTATTAGGTCATAACCTCCCCCCCCCCCAGTAAAGAGGCTGGGGTAGCGCCTGTGCAGCGATGACAGGGCTCAGCCCACAGAGCTGCGTCTGAGACGCCATTCAGGCTCGACCAGGGGCCAGACCGGCTCTTTTACGAGCGCAGTTTCACGGCTGCGCTCTTTGTGTCCCGAGCCCCTCCGGGCCCGGCCGGCGTTTTGGGGGGGGGGGGGGGGGGCGAGCTGCGGGGGGAGGGGCCGCCCGTCACGCCTCAGTACCCCTCAATCGGCGTCTAAGGCGCTGACTGCGGGACCGGCCCACTCCGCAGACCCCCGTTTAGCGTATGAATGGGCCGGCCATTGTCCCGCCTAAATGCACATTAAACCTGTCTGGAAACAACCAAAGGAGGTGAAAACTCTTTTCCCCTAATAAACTAATTAATTGGACAGTGCAGCGAGAGGAAGACTTCTTTAACGCAAACCTCTTTTCTTTTCTCAAAATGGCATAAATTCCTACAGAAAGAAACAGGATGCTTCTGCCAGATCTGCGTTTGGTCTTCTGTGTCGTTGTTTTTCTGTCTGGTCTGGTCTTGGAATGAGATTTAAACTGTCTTTGGTTCCAGTAGAAATTTAATCGTCTTTTACAGAGCTAGCTGTTTCGTAGGTGTTGTGGGGGTTTTTTTTTTTTTTAATGAAGTTAAACTTTTGTTGGGACTCCTTCCCAATATTGATTCCTTCTTACTGATGCTGGAATAGACCACTTCTTTTGAAACATATAGTTAAAAACATCTCTATAGACCTGAGCAGGACTTCATACATTTTTGCTGTTCCAGTCACAGTAGGTGAGCCTGTAGCCTGACAACACCTCCCCATAAACCAGACGCAGTGGAGTTCATATATTTTTCTATTAAGCAACTGCTTTGGTTAAACTTGCCGGAAGTTTCTGGACC